>NW_022197486.1:6909658-6951168 GCF_009176525.2 Contarinia nasturtii
GTGTGTGTGTGTGTGTGTGTGTGTGTGTGTGTGTGTGTGTGTGTGTGGTGCTCATGCTGGATTGAAAAGAAATCATTGTGTGCACTTTGGTTCATGTTAGACAATGAGTTTGATGCACCAACCACCCATTTATTTGAAGCAAAAAACACATTTTTTTTTGTTTTATTCGGAAATTTAAAATACAGATATGACAAAAATGTGTTGGATGGTATTCATTTCAAAATCAAAAAACCATATTGAAAACAAAAATACATTCGCCGAATATCAAAAGTGGTACGTGAGGAGTCAATGCGTATAACTCATTTGTACAAATAAAACGAATTCATACCAGTACATTTGCACACAGCACACATTGAAACGTGTGGTTCTCGGCAAAATGAACGAATGCCAAAGCAAGAAAACATGCGACACTACTACATAAAAAAAATCGCTTACTACCACATACAATACAGACGTAATACGATTCAAGAAAAAGAGACACGGGAAAAAAACGAGAAATATGTTTTAAATCAAAATGGCTGATTTTGACGTGAACGCATCAAGCTATTGAAGAAGTCACTTAATAAAAGCGAAACAGTGTTCTTTTGTAAAAAAAAAGATTCTGTGTTTTTCTATTTAATTTATTTCGATTGAATTGAAAATAAAGACAAACGATTATCCACAAAAACAGACACTGATGCAATTTGCCATCGAATGAATATTCCAAGAAGAATATCTATATATATATAAAAAAAGGAAGGCAAAAATTATATTCAATCGTGTTACACACATAACATTTAGATTAATTTATAGTTATTGTAACATTGCACACACGAAACCGAAGTGAAAACATAATATTCAGCTATAAAGTGATGTGTGAAAAATAAAAAAAACGTGAAATGCAAAGCAAAACAAGTTAGAAAAATAATAAATAAAAGAGAAACGAATGCAAAATAAATTATTATTACTAATGTATATGCATACAATCGAAGAAGGAAAGAAAAAATAAGTTTTAGAAGGACAAATGTGAAAAATTCGACACGATATTGAAGTGATATATACATGCACATTGATTGAGAGCACGGGCTAACCGCGATTCCAAATGGAATATAAAAAATAATCATAAGTATCGACAAGCTGCTGAAATATCATTAGTTTCTTTTAGTGAAGAAAATATTACAAAAAAAAAAAAAAAAATACGAAAGAAGAGAGAAAAAAATCGGCGACAACAAATCACATTTATTATATGTATATAATAATATAAAAAAAATCCTGATTATCTGCTGCTGGTAATAATCAACATGAAAAATTTACATTTCAAAAGCATATATATTATATTTCACTTTGAACAAATTTCTGGTGTTCTTCATTTTTCCACAATTGAGGCTCATTCTTATTTCCGTAGTTTGTTCGGGTAACTGCTTAATTTCAATAGTTTTCTTTTGTGTATGTTACGTTGATTCGGCAAATTTAAAAAAAAAATGAAAGGAAAAGATTGGAGTGTAATTGATAAATTTCACAATCAAACCAAAATATGAAGAGAGAAAAAATACACAAACGCAAATTTTTCCTCTTCTTCTTCTTCTTCTCTCTCGCTCTCTTCACTCCTTTATTTCTGTTCACTGTGCACCGAATTCATTGTCTCGCTCACTCTGCAACGACATTTCATACGGCGTTATTCCAATGTGCACGGTGCATAGTGTATATCGTATGGTACAGCACTGGTATGGCAGGTACATTATCGCAATGTGGGAAAAATGAAAGAGTTTTAGTTTTATGGTGTGTGCACCAGCGATAAAGGCGATAAAACTTTGATGGCGAAAAAAAAAACTATAAAGAAAAAGAAGAAGAAACAGCAGCAGTAGCAAACGAAAAAAAACCTCGCATACAACAGCAAATATGTAGAAAAAGACAAATTCCAAACTCATGCGACGACGACGACGACGACGACGACGTTCCACTTGCTTGGTTTACTTGGCGAAGGAGAGGAAAAAACTTACATTAGCCATGGCCACCGAAGATTTTCATTATTATTAGTATGTCTATGACGTTTGTGCGCTAATCGTAACTTCAACTAATTGTGATCAATTGTTACATATCAGATATCGCAATTTTTGTGCATTGTACTACACACAATTTACATGGTGTGTCGTCGTATGCACAATCGAAAATGTCGTGAGTAATTTTCCGCATCCCCCTAAATGGAAAAAGGGCAATCACATCCGTTCACACGTATACGATGTTCTTCAATGAACATCGAAAAACAGCCAACAACCAAACACACACACTAACACATCATTTATCGAAATATTTGTAAAAACCAACAATTATCTTATAAATATATCATGCAAACGAACATTCCATTGTATATTCAATGAAATCTTTGTCTTCGTAGTAGTCGTCGTCGTCGTTCTTCTTCTTCATTTTGTTGTTGTATTTAATTGTGTGTCGGTAACCATTGCTATTGATGCCGTTCCGTTGTGTACGTGTCATTTTTCGCAACGCATTGTGTCGGCATGATTCAGTAGTGCACGATTAAACGGTAATGTGCCAATTTTTCTACGTCGATTTCTTTTTTTTTTGCTTTTAATTTTATTTTTCTTTCATAGTCAGACACAAATACATGTACATTTGGGTTTGCGCCTGAAATACAATATATATATTTTCAATTTCATATTGTGTGCGCGCTCGGTCAATTTTGCAAACAAAAGAAGACACTGAAGGAAACAACGAAGAAGAAAAGAAAAAAAAACACATCTCCACATGGTCTCGTCAAATTCTTTTTTTTTTTTGCTTCATCTCTTCTTCGTTTCTCGATGTGCGTTGTCTCATTCTTTGCCGTTCGTTGATTTGAGAATGGTGATCTTTCCTCTGTGTCTATTTGTTTCCTTTTGTGAAATTCCATTTGTCTTTCGTTTGAACTAAATCGTCTTGGTTTTCGGGGGAAATTCCCTTTGTTCGCACATTCTTTTTCACCAAAAACTAAATCAAACAAACAAACAAACAAAAATGCAAAAAAAAAGGTTATATAGATAGAAAGCACATTCCTTACTTTTTCATTTTTCAAGTGTGAAGAAGAAGAGAAGAAAAAAAAACCCATGATCAAGCCGATTGAATGTGTCGCAAAATATGCACGTACACACAAGAACATACATTACATATGTATACGTACACAAATCCAATTTTCATGCGCTCAAACTAAAATTGCAGCTGTTTTTGGTACGTGTTAGTGAGTATATTTGCAAATGTACCGCATTTGTGTTGGGCGTAAATTCATGACATATTAGATTGGATTTGAAAAAAAAAAAAATTGTTGTTTTGTCAAACCATTTTATGGTTTTACTTTCCCTGTGCCATTGGCTATGGCAATCAATTTGACAGAATTCTATTTTGTACGATTACTGGGCCGTCATCGTCGTCACTGTTGTTGATGTCGCCTCATGCTCGCTGTCATTACTGTTGTGTGCGGCTACCGTCACGTCACTATCGATATATTACAATGCGGCAGACAGTGCGAGAGCAATTATATGAGTGATAGAAACATCGAAAGTACCATAAAATAGTAATATTTTGCTAATTACATTCGAAAAATCGCCACAAGCCTTCATCGCCCAGTGATTGCCTAGAAGCATCACCTAATTGTCATGATGCGGCTTTTCGCCGAATAATATAACCAATTTTGACATTAATTACTTCTTTGTATTTATTTCAACCCAATCGAAATGGGTGCACATTTTCTCACTCGTTTCTTTTTGTTCTCTGCTTCATTTTCAACACGAAGCAGAAAAAAAAGAAGATTTATTTGAACTTCTCAAGATTGAGAAGATTGAGAACAAGAAGGAAAAAAATGGTATTGGCGAATGTAGTGCAGTTAGAATAACGGAAAGTGAGTGTATTAATAATGAATTTCACTAATTAATTGTCTGATGATGATCTCAAAGAATCGAAAACACTCAGTTCTAGCTTATGAACATGTCAAAACGAAATGATTTAAGGTGCATCACATGATTTCTCACTTCTTGATTAAACCGAAAATCATAATTATAATAAAGATACATTCAGTTTAAGTAATGAGCCATCATTTCCTCATACACAACACCTTCTTTTTTCTCTCTCTAAATCTCACTCTTTCGCTCAATGTCTTTGAATGTACTGGTATGCGTTTTGCGTGCCACAATTGAACACTCATTGAACAGACCTGATTCTTAATGTGCATCGAAGCAGAAATGCTACATTATTAATTGTTGCTCCATTCCATTGCCTTGCTGTTAGGCGCGCATTTTCTTTATTCATTTGGCGATTTCAAATATTTCGCATACTAGAAGAGAGAGAAAAACACACATACACACACATAAGCATAGTGTGTAGCAGGATGAAGCTATTGCTGGTGATGGCAACGCAAAACGGCTTCGCGATCGTCTCCATCTATATTTCATTTTGTTTGGTCAAATTCCCTCTCTCTCTCCCCATTTCCTTCGCTTGCTAACTTGCTAGCGGCTCATCGCATAGTTGATTCCGATCAATCTTTACATAGCCGATTGCATGATACTACAAATTAGTGCACTGTCAAGCCGAACCAACCCGATATACTTTCCTAAGCGCATTGTTTTTATTTATTCATTTATTTTTTGTTGCAATTTTATGATCGCAGGCAACAGTACATATTCTGCGATCGATGATCGCCAACTGTCAACAATTCGAAAATGATTGAATATACTAATTCCGTCATTTGTTCATATACGAAAACTATTGAAGTGAAGAATAACCGGCGAACCATTTACGGTTTCATATTGTGTAATACCAATTTCTTCTTTATTATATTTCAAATTATTTTGCTTTTGTTTTTGCTATTTGTTTATTGTAGACTTTGTTGAATTGTGTTTTTATTTTTTGTTTTTTGATTTTTGGAAAAGTAATGCAGAAAAGAAAATGTATCTGGTATATATTTTTCTTCTTGTTTCTATGTTACTTGGTCTAAAAACTCAAAATAGAAATTATTCTCTGTCTAATGCATTTGGATTTCTTGTTTTTCTCTTCTCTCTCTCTCTCTCTTCCATTCTCGTTTTTCATTTGCAGTGTAAACCAAATCAAGACCGCATAAAACGCAAACAAAAAACTATACACAACATAAACATTTGTGTATTTGATAACTAATGTTAAAGAAGAAAAGAAATAATTAACAAAATTATATCTAATATTTGCTAAATAATCTCGTAAGGAAAGAATTGATTGATTGAGAAAAAAAAATCATATACGTAATCGACAAAAGGCATCAATTGCTGCTAAATGCTGCTAAACACAACAATACAACACATACACATCGGTGAACCCTTTTGAAAAGGAAAAAATCGAGTCAAAAAAACGTACGTGCAACGTCAAAATTTCGAACAAATTTAAATTTGGTCGAATGTGTTGCCGAAGAAAGTAGAAGAGAAAAGAGTAATCAAAACGGTGCTATTTAAATAGAAAAAAAAACAACAACAACAAAATAAAACATTAAATTAAAACAAACAAACAAAAATCGATTATATATAAATTATACATATAGAAGGACATACGGTGGATCATCGTTTTAGCAGATTCAAAAGATTTTTTTGAATTTTCGCCACTAAACGAAACATAACAACATATACATAGAATACATTAACAAACCAATACATATACAAATCGATTTTTGTCCATATTGACTGCCTTTCATGCAAAAACGAGAAGAGAAAACACCAAACATCAACTAATTAGCTAAAAGCATCAAAAGGTTTGAAAGTTTCCAAAGTTCTGTTGAACAGACAGTGGTGTTGTCGTTGTCGTTATCGAACATTGTCGGTGTCGGTTCACAATCGGTTGACACAAATATTCAAAACGAGAGACGCAGAGAACAAAACAAAAGAAAATAAATAGAGATAGATGCACTTAATAACAAGAACCGAACACTCATCAGGCAATAAGTAGACATGGTATGTCTCACACCAATACTTATCGACACGTGAGCTTCAGCACGGAATAACTCAAGAGTACGACACAAATCCTGAGAGACAATTGTACCTACCGATTCAAATGATATTTTGGACATCATTCAGAGTTCAACCATTCAACAAGTCACATCTCACCTGAATGGGACACTTGGTTCTTTGTTTGTTTTGTGTGTGTTCCACGCATCAATACCGGCAGTGTAATTTGAATTAAAATAAAAAATAAAAAAAATTTGTTAAAAATTACGAACAATCAGTGCAGTTGATACCAATCGATAATAACAAGAACATTTTAAACAAGTTTAAACAACAAAATAATAATTAAATACAAATAAAAGAAAAATAACAAGAAAGATCAATCTATTTTTGTTCATTTTCACCTCGAAATATATATATATATAAATTTAAATATATAAATAAGCAAAAACACATACATTCACACACACTCGCACATTTGTTTTACATTGTGTGTGTGAGTTTCACGAACTTTCCCCCTTTGTGACCAATTGTTCTTTTTTTTACCTGTTTAGTTTTCTTCTTTTCTCTCACTGTTGCAGTCTTTAGTTATTTTGTGTTATTCGAATATGTTAATTTTTGAACGGACACACGCGACACTAATATTTAAAAACACTTACTACTCAAAGAGATAAAAAGTTGAAACTCACCCATTTTTAGGAAACAAAAAAAAAATTTTTTGAACATAATTTATATAAACGGGATAATAAACGAAAGTGTTGAAACATTAAAAATAAAGTATGCTTAACTAAAAGTGCAAAGCGATAACGAATATTTAAAAAGAAAAGTTTAGTGATTTTTTTTTCGTTTGAAGAAATGCAAATAACAAACGTAATAATAGTAATAATATAATATTATCGATAATAATTGCGATTGCAACAATAAATAAAAAAAACATTGAGAAATTAGCCGGTAAATAAAAGGCAGATAGATAACATGTAGTGAAAACGATTTAAAAATCGATCGGAAAGTAGTACGATACAAGTTTTTTGCCTGAGAGGAGAAAAATAAGAAGATAAGAGAGCAACAGAAGCCAGAAAGAGAAAAATCAATCAAGCATATATAATATAAGCATCGATCCCGACGAAGACGGGAACACAAAGCAAAAAAAAAAACACACACACTCAAACACACATAGAGAGACATCGTCTTTTAGTTATTAGTTTTTTTCTCTAGCTGATTACCGAAATGTCAAGACATTCATATACACAGAATTACGGCGTGCCGTCGAACACACATCCCCCGCATGCCGGTGCTAATAGTTCAAATGTTATCAATCGACAAACAGCAAATACAAATAAATACGACAAAGCGCCACCAGTAAGTCGCATTTAGAAAGCAAAAAATTTTTTTTGTTACAAAATACACATACACAAATTACTCATTACCATTTAATTATTTTCATCTTGTGTTAAATTGACTGAAAACCCATTTCAGTGTCCGTACTCTCTACTCTTTAACTCATATATCATAAATCTTTTTCACAAATAGCAAACAAATTCAAATAAATATGATCAACAAAATCAACCCCAAATCACACTAGCTAACGTTTCGTCACAGCAACAGCAACAACAACAGGTTAGTTATCACAGACTCGAGATCCATTTTGGCGGCTCATTCAATGATGACATATAATCAACGACGCATCCACATTTTGGATTTTTGCTTAGTTTGCTTATATGTTGGACCATATCACATTCTCTTTTTCTTGCTCTTATCGGTTTCGAGAAGAGAAAGAATTTGAGTATATATGTGTGTGTGTGCAGTTGGTTTGACGTCGACCATCGTTCGGTTTCTTCTCGTTCTCGCTCTCTCTCTTTCACTTTTATCTCGATTCTGTACATGATAACTCACTCACGACTCTGTTCTACATTGTCAACCTTTGATTTTTTAGTTGCAACAGCAGAAAAATAAATTAGTTAGTTCGGATTACACGATACAAGCTCCGCCAGGGTCGCATCAACAGCATGTAACAATACCTCATAGTAATTTTCGTTTGCCTCATGCCAGTAAGTAACACACATACATAGCACACATTGAAAATGTTATCGACATTTTTTTTTGTTTGTTTCTTCTTTCGCAACCGTCGATAAAATCAATTTGGTTATGGAACATTTTTAACATTTTCCAACAACTGAATTCGATTTTTTTCTGTTGATTTCTGTAGTTTAAACTTAAGTTTTGGTTTTTCGCACAAATGAATAATGCCAAATTTTTGATCTGAACATACGTCGGGCGTTTTATAAGTTGTAATTTAGATATTCCAATTACATTTTCGTAGAATTTTTTTTATATTTATTTTTTAAATTTAAATTGAAGTTGAAGTTTTTTTTTCTTGTTAACTTCCAAAATCATATTTCTGGTTTTGGTTAAGTTCTTGACTTTAACTAAGATTTACCATTTTCAAATCAAATTAAAAATTATATTTTATTTTTAATTTAAAAATTTAGTTAGATGAATATAATTTGTTTATGTTGAATGACCTACATTTTGTAGTTAAATTTTTTTTATTCCAATTTCAAATTGCGGTGGTGCTAATTTAATATTTACATTTAAATTTGCAGATAATAACTATCATGTGACGCAGCCGAGTGTGAACTATTCACAAAGTGTGCCACCGCAACCACCCACTGCACATTCAACTTCGGATCGACAATCTGTTTGTCAAATAGGGGTAAGCATATCTGTTGAGTGACAAAATAAATAAATAAATAGATTCGTCCGAGAATAAATGCTCAAAATATGATTCACATATCATTTTTCATTGAAATCGCCTCAATTCAGATTCGTTTCTTTTTTCTCGATGACGAAAAAACATAAGTGATGCCAAAATACAATGGCTGTTTTGATTTGCTTTCGTTGTTGTTTTTGCAATTTGAGTTTTGCTCAAAAAAATGTTTTACAATTGTGTGCTATTTTTTGAACATGACATTTTTGAGTTCATTGTTTGTTTTTATTTGACAGACGTGCTAATTCTCAGCTCTCGGCAATCTCTAATTCACAATTTTACTCTCTATGCAAAGCAACAAATTATAGTCAAACACGAATGTTGCACTACAGCACATGACAGCCCATCAACATTATGATTTAAATCAAGATAAAGTATTGAACTTCCGAAACACAAGGCTATTTATATCTCTTTTAAGTATATTCATTCATTTTTTTTAAACACACAATGCAAATATAATTTCTCCAAGGGCAGTTACAATTTTTTTTCAATTCGATGTTTAAATAAGCGAAAAAAATCTGCCGCATAATTTCTGTTTTGTTCCATTAAAACACCGACTTCCGATGAATATACAACAAATATTTGCAATTTGAATACACTCTTGACGTAACATATGGGATTGAAAATGTCAGAAGACAGTTCAGTCACGAAATCAATGAATAAATGTGATATTATTGATCGAAATCTATACGTTTTACCAAATTTTCGTAATATTTGTCATTTTTACGAATGCGTTTGATTGAAAGTAGGCTGGTTTTATCCAGCATATGTAACATAACCTCAAATGTTATGAAAAATCAAGCTTTTTCTATTATCAAAACTTGATATGAGCGTTTTTTGAAATCAAAAAAATGCTGTGAAGGACGTGTAAATATTCAAAAAAAAATCTAATTTACATTTCCGGGAAAAAATCTTCAAAATAATATTAAATTTGAGTGTAAATTGATTGATTCAATGAGTTTGGCGTTAAAAAGTGGACGAATCACAGAAAGTAGATGACAAATTTATTCATATCTATGTTTATATTGATTTGTTTCAGCAACAGCAGCAAAATCAGCAGACATCGCAACAGAGTCAAGATCACAAAATGCAGCCACAACAGCAACCCTCCCAACAACAATTCCACTCGAGCCACCCTTACCGTATGTATTTCATTAAATATTGATTCTATTTACTCCAGCTTGCCACAAGATATTTGAAAATTCGACGATTTTTAAATTGGAACAAATATTTAAAATATTTTTTTTTTTCGTTTTATTATAATTACAGAAATGGTACGGGGCCAAGGGCAACGTATACCAACACAACCAACGCGAATGAACAACATGGTTGTGAATCGTCAACAGCAACAAAACCAGCAAATGGCTCAAACTCATCAAACTGCCGTACCTTCTCAACAAGGGTTTATTTATTTGACACACCCGCAAGTATTTACCGCATACGGCCAAAATAATCCAAATTTCTTGCAACATAAGAATACGGTATGTATTTTATTCAAATTTAATTTTTTTTATTACGATGAATTTTAATATGAACGATAAATTGATATTTCTCCCCTTTTCGCTTCATCGCATTAAATTTTATGTTCGGGTGTAAAGGGCGTTCCACAGAGCTATTATCATCAGCAATATTATATGCAAACCTTGCAACCACAGATTTCACGAGGGACTGGCGCCACGAATCCTCAACACATGCCTTCAATGAGTAAGCATTTTATATAATTTTTTTTTCATTTTTGTCCAAATTCAAAACAAATCCCATAATACGAATCAGAATGGTGCTAAACATTCTATGATGTCATTTTAAAATTGGTATTTTAAATTAATGAAAAATTCTCTCACTTTTTCAATTACAGATGCTGGTGTTGCTGCTGGAGGGAGTTCACAAATTCCATCACACCAGCAAGCTCCACATCAATTAGGTCAACTTCATTTAGCACAAGGCGTTACCTCATACGTACCAACGTTACAGCCACGTTCACAACCGGTAATTTATTTTTTTTCTCGTTTGTTTTCAAAAGCAATAACCAAAGAATTAAATTTCTAGTAGTAATTTAACGAAAAAAAAAATGCCAAAAATAATTCTAAATTGTTTTATATTCACAGGCGAGTGAAACTACTCAAGTGCAGAAGCGAGCTTCAAAACGTATTCCAATCATAAATCCGACTACAAATGAAGAAGTAGTACCAGAGAGTAAAGTTTCCACGCAACATAGCTCCGGTTCAGCGGCATTAAAAATCGAAGCACCAACTTCACAAATTCCGAATCAATCACAACAACAGAGCCAGGTTTGTATTTTTGCTCACTATTTTTCCTTCATTCCGTAAACGATTCTGATTGAAAAGAAGAATGATTCCAAATGAATGTGCTAAAATTGTTAAATATATAAAAAAAATTCAATTGTAGAAATCGTCAAATGAACCTGCATGTGATACAACAAATGAACCGGAACAATCAACAAGTGATCATTCAAGTGTTGAGGTTCCAATGGAAACGAGTAGTACAGAAGAACCGCCACATACACCAGTTGTTTCAGCTATTGCTGACGGTCCGTCGGTTGATATAATGCCAAAACAGTCGAAAAATGTCAAACGAAGGTACGTTGAATAGCAAAATTCATTTGTTCAAAAAAGTAAAATAAATAATATACCAACTGATTGAATTCCAATCGCATTCAAAAATATCAAAAACAAAAAACACCGAAGCCAATTTTCCGTTCAATTAAAATTGGAAAATTCTTGTTTTCTTTGTCGTTACAGTAACAAGTCATCTGAATGGCAGACGCCATCAGCCGAGAAAACGAATACAGATAGCTCTACGTGTGATAATTACTCAAAAGTTGCATCGTTAGGCAATTCATCAAGTTCCACAAATAATGAATGGGTGAAAAATAACCAGGCCGCACCAAAGGTGTCAATTGAAAGTGAACACAAAGGTAAGTGTTTCGATTTAATTGTTTCTTTTAATTTCGATTTTGGATATGCGTGTACGTGTGTGCCTATGATTTCATTGAATTTTACGTACAGAATCATTAAATTCTTTTTCAAATTTGCATCACCAAAGTCGCATTCGGTAATTATTGAATATAAATATTAACATAGTTATTTAATTACGAGAATCGAATGCGCACTCATTAATAAATTAAAATATATATACAAACAATATAGTCGGCTCTTTATCGACAATTTCATTGACACAGTCCATTTTTACTGCATATATTTATTAATATATGAGCCGCATATTTTTGTCAGAGAATCATCATTGAAATTGAACCATGGTCGGAATGAATGTGACAATCTAAATGGTTATTTTTTTATGAGCCAATTCGTATAACGTGTGTGCACTTCGCACATTCACGCACACATAAAGTTCGGCCAATTTACCGACATCTCACACACAATGTGAGAGAACAAGTCTCTTAAGATAGACTGAGAAAAATACACACAACCAGAATATGGAGCCGGATTGTGTTGATAGGAATGAAGTCGAACAAAAGGTGAACTAAGAGAATGTGTAAAAAATATGATATTGTTGCGAATTCTTTTTCACATTCGACTGTTAAATTAACTTTTTTTTTGCAGTCAGCTCAATGCTTGGCTACAGCAAATGATTTCACATTTTATTGCTGCTAAGCGCTGTCAACTCATTAATAATCAGTCCATTTTTATCGGTCTTCTTGTTGCTACTCTGACCATAGATATAAGCTAGTCTTGGTGTGCGGTTCCGGAATTTCAATACGCACATACTAGCGCACATATGTATGCATTGTGACCGCACACGAGTGTGTGCGTGCGTGTGTATTAGTGTAAGCGATACCCGTTTACATAAAGTGTGGTTATATAGATATATTGCTTTCCGGCTCGCCAATTCTCCTAATAGATACTAACAGATGTGTGTTATACTTGATCAAGCTAGTACTGGTGTTCAGGTTTTGAGCTAAATTATTGCTTATTTTATGCAAATATCGCATGAATTGAAAGACATTTGGAAAAAAAATGCGAACGCAAAATGTCATGTATATGAATTGAAAGAGAGAAAAAAATGTCATTGAGAATGGCAGCCTCGAATTTGCATTTACATCTATCCTTATTTGAAGAAATTATGTCAAAATGTTGCAGTAAAAAAAAATTCGAAAAAAAGACGGCAATATTGAAAACTGTTCGAATCAGTCCATGTTCTATACGAAATTTAAACTTCATATTGAAATGTAAACCGAACATCAGATCATTTGATTCGTTGTCAAGTCTAACAACGTGCGCACACACTGTCAAAACTGTGATTTACCTATACCAACATTCATCCATGTTTGTAAATGTATTTGTGTGCGCCGCACATTTTCCCAAAATGCATTTGCACACCTTTGAACACGTTTTTTTTTTGCTGTTCTTCTGCTCTTTTTCGTCTTCTTCTTTTTCATTTTCCTCTTCTTTTGTATGCCCTTTTATATTTTATAATTGAATTCATCGTTAGCATTTGGCAATACTTAGAAGTAAAATCGATTTTAAACAGGACCAGTCAAAATCTATTCATTCTTCACTCACATAAATATGGTTCAGGCAGCAAAGAAAGAATTATTCGAATATGGACATTCATTTTGTGTGTGTATGTATATATTTCGGTGTCTGTGTATTGTTCTTTGTCGCTCTTTTGTGTTGACAGCACATTTTTAGGAAGAATGTAAGTTAATGTGTACGGCCTCTTTGTATTTGAACAATGTGTCGGTGAATGTGCGTGTGTATGTCTTGTGTATGTATACAGAACGTGTATGTGTGTGTGTGTGCGGATACAGTGCATGTGTGAAAATATCGCGTGTATGTCATACTTCAACTTATGTGAGAGACGAAACCGCACATTTTAGCAGTGAAGAAAAGAGCCGAATCGTAAATCTAAAAAGAAGAAGAAGAGAATACGAAATATGAAAAAAAGAATTATTTAGTGCAAAGCCACATGGTGGCCGTACTACCCGCGCGAAAATATTTCACCGAATATTTTCAATTTCTCGGAAAATTGTGTGTTGCATTCAATTCAATTTCACTAAAAATATTTATTGATTTTTTTTTCTGTTAAATTCTCATTTTGTAATTGAATAAACATCGGAAATTTTCATCAGCAGCAAAGTGCTATATATAATACTCTGTTTTTTTTGTGGTGATCTCTCGTCTTTATATATATACTATTTTATTAAATTGTAAGGTTTGACAAAGACGGTCTAATAATATAAGACATTCATTTTTTTTTTAAAATTTGTGAAACGTGTTATTGCAGTGTGTAAGGCAAAGAGAGTTAGAGACAAAGATTCGTTTTTTATTTCATATGTCTTTTTTTTAATGAAGTCAGCTTTTTCTTGTGAAGAGACCACATTTTACCATAAAAAAATTGTTCTATAAATTAATAAAAAAAGGTGGATCTAAGAGAGAAGTTGATTATCAAACGATTTGGATGAATTAAGCAAGATATAAAAATTGTCAAGTGACGGTATCATATTTATACCATAAATTCTATTTTCTATCAGTTTTTTTTTTCTTCTTCGTTTTGTTCGTGTTGCAGAACAAGTGATGATGTGTACTTTGTAAGATCGCTCTCAAAAAGAATTTTAAAAAAATGAATGAGTGAATGTGAGACTCCGTCAGCCAAAATCATCATCATCATCATCGTGCATAGTAAATGCGGCGAGTGAAAGGGTCTGTGTGTATCAGTGCATGCATACTTTACAGAGTATGCCCGCTATATTATCTTTTATTCAATAATGGCATTGGATGAATTGACAGTGCCAATGAATTATCTTTGCTCTAACTGACTGTCAAAAAAATATATTAAAAAAATTATTTGTTCACGAAATGAGCGATATAAAAAAAGACAAATAATAATGATAACGGCGATCTTCGGACCGAAAAAATCAACATCATCTGAAACACACACACACACACACACAAAGAAAAAAACAAAAGCAAATTAAAATAAATCATAAAAACGATTCTAACGAGCAAAAATTAAACAATAAATTTAAGGCGATATAAAAGAAGACTCGCTATATAACCGTGACACATACACATAAACACGTTTTTTTGTGGTGTGTCGATTTGTCTTAAAAAGGAAATCATTGTGGACATTTTTTTCTCGCATACTGTACACCGGGGTGCAACATTTGTGAACAAAAGAGAGAAAAAAAAGGGAAGCAGTCGAAAAGAGAAAGACACAGAAAACGTGTGTACATTCTATTAAAGTGCGTCTGATTTTCATTCTCACAAACAAAACGACGAACATTAAGGAAAGTGCCAGTGCTTTCTGATTTATTTTACATTTAAATCGTTCCATTTTTATTTCAACTAAATGCTAGTCAAATCAAAGTTTGCAAGCTGAACACCATGTATACTAGAAAAAGATGTACGTAAAGTATATTCGCATTTTTTTGTCTATCTCTTTATAATATTGCAGAATACATTCACGCCCCTGCAGACACACACACACACATTAGTCATTTTTTGTGATACAAATGATCAGCAGCGATGAATAAACCGAATGATATTCCTCACACATAATAGACTGTGTTTGCCAATATATATATATACTTTTTTTTTCTTCTTTAAAACCACATTCGCCTGCGGTAAAAGTAAAAGCAATGGCAAATATCAAAAACATTCAAGAAGAAGAATAAAAAATTGAACGGGCAAGTAAACAAGCAAGAGCAAGATAGAGAGTGGAGAAAAAAACGGCTATGGCGCGTTCACGAGCAATAACGCCAATTTAATCGGAGTGCGCTGGCGTTGACTCGATTTGATCATACGTCATTTCATTATTATTATGAAATGATTAACACACGAAACATTTTCATTCTATATTCTGCGCAACACGTCTCGTACAGCAAAATTAAAATATATATATATATATGAGAGAGACATTTCCAAATTGGCAGCGATCGGCTAAAAAATGTCATTGATCCAGTCATGTCGATGAATAACTCATGGTTGAAATGTACGAACGAACGAATCAAGAAAGAAGAAAAAGAATTCAACACCAACAAAAAAAATGAAGAAAGAAATGAATGGTGACAATTTGATCTTCTGTTTGATATGGTCAATGAAAAATATAACCGCTTGAAATAATGACTAAATATATTCATTGAGCCTATTCGTGCAAACCGACGAAATGATTTGATTTCAGCCTTTAAGCGTTGACCAATCCACTTGCACACCACTACTATTTCCATCTGGCATACATACAATCCAATTCACATATATACGAGAACACACATATGTACGCGGATCGCACACTATATTGGCCAACGCACAGTGCACACAAATTGACTTTTTAAAATGCACAAACCAAAAAGCAGTGTGACTAAAAATAAAAAAAGCGAAAAGTGTTCATTTCGATAGCATAGAAAAACTACTTTCGATTTGTAGCACAAGGTTATCGTCTATCGCATCGCTTTGTGCTCATAGAAAATTCACATATATATATATATATATGTATCAGAACACGGCGCTTAGCGCTCGAATTACGACCGATCATTCTCTTTATCTCTTGTATTCATTTTCCATCCTGCATGTATATGTCATATACTGTCACTTTGCAAACATCGTGTACTTCTTTTCTTTATATTCGCATGTGACTCGACGATTTATATTATGGTGGCTAAAATGTTCCATAACCGTTGACGCCGTCGTCGTAGTCGTCGACATCGTCTTTGTCCGTATTTAAATTAAAAATACGCACCTAGTACGCGACCGGCCATTCGCAAACTAAACAAAGATCAACTGAAAGAAACATTATTCACAGCGCCGCATATTGAATCAATTACTTGAGCACTTTTCATTTTGAGTACATTCGACCAATTTTTACATCATTTCTACAAGTTTTTGTATTTTTCATTTCATATTTGTTCATCTGTTACAATTTGAAACTGTCGCTGATGCAGTTATAGTGTAATGATATCCAATTTGAAATATACACCATTTGTTTGCACATTTTTTTTTAAATCGTATCAATAATTAAACAAAAAAAGACTGTATTGATGACGACAGTGTGGATTTTATATGATTAGATACACATACAAATTGGTTGCATCACCTTATTCGGTGTCATTATTGACTTTCGACCGGATGCACGATGCTAAAGAGAAAACCGCCTTCCATTTACAGTTGAATACATCTTTTTTTTAATGCGATTTCTATCAATCACACAATTCTACATAATAATCCTACCTGAAACACACACAAACACACAGCCAACCATCAATTTAACTCAGCATCATACTCTTTCAATGCGAATTATTGTCATGTTGATGCAATTAAGAAAAAAGAGTGTATGCGAATAAATCAATTTTTCATGAAACTCACGCGCAACCATATTATTAGATGATTCAATAAAATTGTTTTATTAAAATGTTTTTTCTTTTTTAAAATTGAAAAAAAAATTTTTAGATTCACAACAAAAACATAATCCGAAATCGAAACATTCGGCTGCCAACCATAATATTGCTCCATCGTCAAATAAAGGTAAAGCTGCTGCCCAAACGACAGACGCTCCAACAAATATGGTGGCGAATGTACAACAGCCAGCACCAGCTAAAGAACAACCACAAAGTGAACCCAAACCAGTTGTACCGGTAACCGTACAACAAGAACAAACAAAAGTGGAGAACACAAACAGCGCTCGAAGTAACGAGAAAACAAAACAGCCTCCACAACAAGCGAATAAAGCGCATTCGGAAGAAAGTGTAACAAAAAGGTAAGTTCTCTATGGGTTTTTTTTTGTTTGTTTGAAAAAGATAAGCATATGCGATGGGAGGTTTTCAATCATTTGCCAGGTTTTGGTAATGATGGTTTTGTTTTTATGATATTTTAATGAAGTATCTTATTCGATATGTTTCGGTGATTTGGTTCGGTTATTTTAATTCGATATGTTTCGGTTGTTTTATTTAATTTTTTTATAATAGCAATAAGGAAAAAGTCACCGAAAGCACTATGAGCAATAGTAGCAGTGTGAACGTACCAACAGAAGTTGCCGATGTAGAAAATACAACAAAGACAAAGATCACGACCAATACATCAATTGATGAGACTGATAAATTAATCAATTCCCTCGATTCGATGTCCATAAGTAATAAAGAAACGAACGCAGAAAAAAATGATAAATTAGATGCTAAATCGGTAGAATTCAATAATAATAGTCAAAAAGCGGTCACTCCAAAAACTGAAGCGCCGACGAAAGTTGTTGAACCGGCCAAAATAGCGGAAACAATTGCGCAAACTGTTGTTGAACAGCCGCAACCACAACAACAGCCACAACAACATCAACAACAACAAAAATCTTCAAATAATAAACAAGTAACCGCCACGCCTAAAACTGATTCGCAGACTGATCTTCGAAGTTCAGAGAATGATTTAAGAGCTTCCGATAAATTGGAAACAACCAGCAACATGCCAGCCTCCGTAACCAATAATGATGGCTTAGTCGAAACAATAATCAATAATAATTTAACCAATACCATTAGCGCAAACAATAATAATAACCAATTGAATAATGCTGTTGACAAAGATTCCGACAATAATGTCGTGAACAGTGAGATGGAAAAGACAGTGTCATCGGAACCACAAGAAGTAACTGCAGTCGAACCACCATCACAATCGACCGCAACCGTTACAGTTCGACCGCAACAACCGGCTGCTGGTGCACCACAACCACCAACGGTACCAGCGGTACCGAAGCCAAAATTGTTGCTTAATTACGAAGAAGGTCAATGGTCACCGGACAATACCGATGGTAAAAAGTGCTATAATCGCCAGCAAATAATGTCATTGCGTGATGCGGATGCATCACAAACATTACCACAAATTCAAGATAGTTTCTCGCTCATCCGCAAAAATTCCCCATCAAATGGTAACAATAACAATAAGAATCAATCGTCTTCAAATAGTCGCAATCAATATGGTAAACGGCCGTCAACGCAAGGCGGTGCCGGTGGCAATCAACAAATGTCACAAGGTGGTGGTAAAGGTAGTAAATCTGGTATGATTCATGTTAGTTTATCGTTGCGCGAAGATGTTAAATTAAATGAATCGGCCACACCATGGAAACCATCATTTATTGGAACAAAAGACCCAGCGGCCAGCAGTCCAGTTGATCCAAATAATATTGAGGTATTGTGCAAACGTGTGCGCGGTATTTTAAATAAATTAACACCGGAAAAATTCGAACCATTGCTTGAACAATTGCAAGCATTAAATCTTGATACCAACGAAAAATTGTCGAGTGTCATTTCGCTGGTATTCGAAAAGGCCATCGATGAGCCAAACTTTTCACAAGCATATGCACAATTGTGTCTAAAATTATCGAAACCAATGGAAGATAAAGAGCGCGAAGAAAATGAACAAAAATCGGGCGATAAGAGCAATAAAGACACGAAAACGGCTGTGTTCAAAAAGGAATTGCTGAATAAATGTCAAACGGAGTTCAACACTCATGTGGCAAATGAAAATGCGATACGTGAAAAACTAAAACCAATTCAGACTGAACTCAACGAAACGACCGATCAAAATCGAAAAATGGAATTGACTATGATATTGGAAGAGGAAGAGCGTAAACTTCGTCGGCGTTCGGTTGGTACGGTACGTTTTATTGGTGAATTATATCGACAAAATATGTTGCTTACCAGCATCATGGAATGGTGTGTCATGATTTTGTTGAACATTTGTACCGAAGAAAAACTTGAATGCTTGTGCAAATTATTGACAACCGTTGGACAAAAAATGGAATTCAAAAGTGGTGATGAAGATTTTGATAAAAAATATTATCGAGATCTAACGCCACACTTCCAAAAAATGCAACAAATTGCATCGGATAAAAAACAATCGAAAATTAGCAGCCGCGTTCGTTTCATGTTAATGGATGTGATTGAATTGCGAAAAAATAAATGGGTGCCACGTCGTTCCGACTCAAATCCAAAGAAAATGGATCAAATCCAAAAGGAAGTGAGGGGTATGTGTTCGTGTTTTTGTTTTTTTTTTTTTCTTTGCTTTTCATTTCTCAAAGAATTCAAATTAATTTGATAAATTTTCTCACACTTTGCAGAGGAGCAATACATTAAGCAAATTCAAATGCTTGCCTCCACAATGCCAAGCTCCGGAATGGGCAACAATAATATGCGAAAAGACAACCGAGATCGCAACGATCGAGGTAGCATGCCACGTGGTGGTAGTATGTCAGGTAGTGGCTATAATAACAACAACAAATTAAGTCGAGGCAATTACCAAGATAACGACGGATGGATTCAACAGGTTGGCAATAAAAATCGTGGTGGCAACAATAGCACATCATTTGATCCAACGAAATTCAGGGCTACATCTGTAAGTTAACGACAAAAATTGATTGTTATCAACCTTTGGTTGGCCAAATTTTATGTTTCACATTCGATTTAATTTACTAATAAAACCTTTTCGTTCGTCACATGAAATGACAATTTACAGAAAATAGAAGATATTACAACTACATCATTGGGTACACCAAAGCAATTCCAATGGAAATTAAATGCTGCACCAACGGCAACAACAAGCCTAACAAATAGTTTTTCAGCGCTTGAATCAGATTACAAACCAATGTCCGGTAATCGTTCAAAGGAGCCATACCATTCAAAGGGATCAATGGAACGTGAACGAGGTAGATATTCAATTTCATAATTTTAAAAAATGATTCAAAATCAAGAAAAGAAACTGAAGCTAAGTTTTTTTTCATAGATGGTCCACACTCAAGAAGTGGTTCACAACATGGTTCACGTGATAATTCGGCAGCTAGAAATTCATATTCCTCACGTAGTTTACAAATGCGTCCACCACAGATGCAATACAATACATTGCCATTGAATTCAAATTCGTCATCGTCGTCATCGCAAAGGGGTATTCGTAGTGATAATAAAGTAAGTATCTCTTAAATTACTGTCTACTTTTTTCCAGTAATGTGCTAAAAATTCTGATATATTTTTTGTTATTTTGCTCTCTTTCTCGATAAATAATTAATTCAGTTGAACAACCAATCGTTATCATCATCAACAACATCGTTATCAACAAGCAATTTACCGTCATCATCATCGCTAACGCCGTCATCTTCCGATCCGAAATTATCCGAAGACATTAGTGAACAAACCGAAAAATTGATAAGTTCGACACTGAAAAATCTGCTGAATAAAGTTGAAAAGAATGAAATCATCGGCTATAACGATTTAGACGAAGCCCCACAATTAGATAAAATTAATAAAAATCATCGATGGGCACTCGTACGCGATTTACACAATCGTGCTGTTGATATATCCGGTTTGACGGAAGAGAAACGCTGTTTTATTGGCACCATTTGTACCTATTGGCTTAACAATAACCAAATTACTAAACAAGATTATGTTAAAGGTTTGTTAGAGTACATAAATTTATTGGCCGACATTGTTATGGACGTGCCGAAAATTTATGAATGGACGGCTCAGATGATATGTAAGTAGATTCATTTATTTATTTAAATTAATTCAAATGCATTGAGGGAAAAGAAATACATTAACTAATTTTCATTTTTAACGCGATTATTTTAACAGCGGTCGCATTCTTCAGCAATATTATCACATTGAATGACTTGAAAAACACGGCAGAAGAATCACGTGCTAAGATTTTGGCAAGCTTATTGCCATTCATGGCATACGAATATGGCCCACAATACTTACGTGATTTGTGGAAACGGTCAGACTGTAAATGGGAACAGTTTGTTGCAGATGGCAGTGACATCGCTAATTTTGTGGAACAAAATGTAAGTAACACATTTTTTGAAGATTTTTTTTTTCATTATCCATCATCTTGATTAATTATTTGATTTTTTTTTGTTCGTGTAGAAATTGAAATTTGTAGTTGATCCAAAAGAATCGCTGCCACCAGCTAGTACCAAAATACCAAATGACCGGTTTAGACAAAGAATCTATCAATTGGTTCGCAAAGACAGTTTTACAGAAAAAGAAGTTGCTGAATATATTAAGGTGAGTAATTATTAATGGTGATGGATTTTTTCACAATATCCACCCACGTTTTATGAAAATAAAAAATCCGATTTCAAATTGTTTTGGTTCATTTACAGATTCATGTGCCTACAATTAATAAACAAAGTATACGTTTATTAACAAAAACGTTGATTGAAGCCGCGCTAAGTAAAACGAAAGCCGGCTATTCACTGGATGATAAATATCTCCCAAATAGTATAGACATTTTGAAAGGTTATATTGGTGAGAAGCAGGACTTACAGTTGGAATCCTTGTACGCCATTCAATTGCTGAGCAATGAATTGGAACATCCATCAGGTAAATTATCTATATTGTTTTGAACAAAGAAAAAAAAATCTTTTAAATCTATGTGAAACATTTTAAATAATTCAAAATCAATTGTTTTCCAGGTTTCTTGCATAAAGTGTTTTCCAAATTATATGATGATGAGGTTGTTCCTGCGAGCGTTTTTAAACAATGGGAGACATCAACTAGCGAACCATTGGGCAAAGGTATGTTATCCCATACATTTTCTAGTCTCTTTTTTTTTTGCTCTCAAAAATTATATTTTTCAAAATTGCAAAATTCTAACCCAACATTTTCTTCATTCATTTTACAGGAGTTGCAGTTAAAAATTTAACACAGTTCCTTAAGTTTGTTGATGAAGATTCGTACGATTCAGACGAAGGAGATGCTAAATAAATTCACTGGTTAAATAAATAAAAAGTAGGAAAAAAGTGAAAAAAAAATTTGAAGAAAAAAAATACACAGAGAAAAAAGTTGTAATAAATAAACTTCTAATTATATGCATATAAAATTAGATATTTTTGAAAGTAATCTTTAAAAATTAAATCTGAAGAAAATAAAAAAAAATAAACCGAGCAGACGCAACACTTACGCTGACTTGAAAGAAAAAATACAAAAAAAAGAAAAGAAGAGTAAAAAATAGAACAACACAAGTCTTTAAAAAAAAACAGAACATATTTATATATACATCAAAACAGGGTGTCTGAGATGTAATCGGTCGAAGCTTGTGGGCTGACAAACCGAACTCGCCTTTTGTCGGGCCGGTCAAAAAAAAAATCTGTTCGCGCTATCCGTCTCGATGTTTGACGAGCGATGGTGGTGTTAGCCAACAGGATTTGACGGGTGATATGCCCGATAACTTGTGCTTAAGAAAGAATAAAATTGAATTCTTTTGTAAAGGAATGCAAATATTAAGTTATACTGTATCTTTTAGATTAAACAAATAAATTAATGGAAAAATAAATGAGAGAAAAAAAAAACAAACCCACATACGAAGATAATTTTTTTTTCGGGCGATTCATTTCGTCAAATGAGAGAAAATTCGTTGCAAAAACATATAATGATGATGATATTCACAAAACGATCACAAAATATTAGGCATTAAACAAAATGAGGAAAACTGTAAACGCTCTGGAACACGAGAAATAAATACAATTGCAAGTATAAGAGATAAAAACGCCAAACTATTTAATTTTTAAATCGGATAGGGCGTGGGGTAAACAAATATGATCGATTTTAGACACTTTTATTTGTTTTTCTATCTCTGTATGTTGTTCTCTTCTTTTTGTAAAAGAAACAACCATAAAAAACACACCAATATAAAATGAAAGAAAAAAAACACATACATATTAGTAGCAATTCGTTTAGTGGAGAAAAAAAAACACCCCCCGTTCCTTTCATTCTCATTTCACAGATCTGGTGCGTATGCAGAGAGGCAAATCGAAATCATATGGTAAGAGATTAAATGGGCAGTTGTGGATTCTATGTGTTTTTTTTTTTCTTTTGGGGCATGTACTTGTGTAAGTATGCTTTGAGAATGAGGGAGAGAGATTGAATTTATGTCAATAGGAACCTAGGACGTGTATGAATGACGGAACACGCAATATCAATTAAAATTGTGCTCATTTTAAGCACGCTGTTGCATTGGTGTGGTTGAAAAATTAAAAGCCCGAAATTTGAACATCGAAGCGAAAGAAAAAAACAAACACCAAATCGCATTATTGCCATTTATGTCAAATTGCTAAACCAATTCAACCAACCGCGAAGAGAAGGGTTCTAAATTCTTGTCGTAAACACGGCGCATGCTCTCAATGTGTGTATGCACTTGTGAGTGTATATGCGTATGAATTGTGAGTATTTGTGATTTGACGTTAGGGTCTTCATATTCCATATAGAAACTTTTCGACAACTTGCTCTCGGGAGCATACGTAAAAAAAGATAATTCAACTCTCAGCCACACGCACACATGCATGTGTCAACATTGAGTGTTATTTTTGAACAAGCGCGTTTTCGCCTGACACAAGCGTTTCTATGCATGGGGTGATTTATTTTTGTTGCTGATTTGATGTGTATTAGCACAGCAGCCGTTGATGGAACAAATACCCATACATTATAAGAACAAATTGTGCCATGAATTCGCATGTCACAGATATACGATATCACCATTCTCTGGCTCGCTCACTCTCTTCCATTCCTTCTACTCTTGTTATGCGCGTTTAAAAGTGAAACATAAATATCCAGTTTCACAGCAAAAGGGGGCAAGGGGAGACGAATTGAGTGAGAGAATATGTGTGTGTGTGTATTATCCACCACATACATGCACCATTACAACTACACGAAAAAGTCAAAATATCCTGAAAAAATTTGATGAAAATGGAAAATGGTTCTTTCTCTCCATAGTGAACAATATTCTGTATTGAGTGTGCAAGACAGACTACGAATGAAGTTTCGTTGACGACATTTTTTTTACATATATGTATATTTTTTTCTTTATCAAAAAATAAAAAAAATTAAAACTGAATCACAGTAAAATAGCCCACAAAAATAAGTGATATCAAAAACACAGAAACCAGTGAAATTTGTTCAGATTGAACTTGCAAATCGAAATCAATAAAAATTGCCAATAAAAAAAATTGTGTGAAGATTAAGATAAAATAATCAAACATGCGTTTAGCTATTTGATGTTCTATTTTTTTTTTGCGTGGATGAGTTCGCTTTTGTGTTGTGCTTCTCATTTTTATACATACATAGATTATTCATTTTATTTTTCGAGGAAACTTCGTAGTTTGTTTGAATTGTGCCAATAAGAAATCGATGGTGAAAAAATATAATGTTCATGCATAGTTGAACAGTTGAAATTTTGTGTACAGTTTGTGTTTCGTAAATGGATCGGTAATACACAAAGTATTCAATTTAAAAAATATATATCTTATCAACTGGACCAAAGGCGACGGCACAATAAAGACAGTGAAGAACAACAGCAACAACAAAATAAAGTGCACACACTACCACATCATATACGCCAATATTGATACAGTAAAAGGAGAGAGAGAAAGAGTACATAGGCGCAAATAAGACAAGTAAAAGGAGCTTTAAAAGCTAATTCACCTTATGTGTACGAAATCTCGTTTAGTGTGTAGGCACAATCTCAATAAATATCGACGACAAACAGTGAAGTTTCCGATTTTCATGTGTTTTGCACTTCTTTTTCGACTATGTTCATTATAAATCAGTATCGGAATTTTTCGAAAGTCATCATCGTGATCTTCAAATGAAAAGTGAATCTGTATCGACAATTCGGAATTGGCAAACCGATTCATGACACGCACACACGTGACGATTCATTTTTGCTTCTTCAATAACAACAACTGCAAACAACAACAACACAAAATCAACGAAATCAAAATTTGTTATATCTATGATTAGTTAAATCCTACGTACACACATACACACAGGCAATTCATTTTCAATAAATATGCAAAGTGATAATGTTCAATAATTAGAGACGACGACTAGTTGGAATATATAGCTCAATTCAGTATCCGCAACTAGCATCAGTGTGTGTTGCACCAGCATACTTGATTCATCGCTCTTGTTTCAATTGTTTTTATTATTTATTTGTTTTCTTTTGGTCGAAATTAAAAGAAAATAAAACTACCAATAACGGTGGAGAAAAAAAAATTTATCGTGTAAATTATCGCAACAGAGTGTGCATTTTATGAAAACAAAGACTCATATGTACCATAAAATAACATAAAACATCGAAAGCGCCCGCACAACACACATATACAATAAATAACGAATGATGATGTGAACGCTAAAATAAAAGGTAAATGTAAAGGCAAAAAAAAAACCAACAACAATGCAGATTATTTATTAATATTTCCGCCATGATTTTGAATATGAAAATATACTCCTTTGTACGGTTCTCAAAAACTGTTCCATTTCATTTTCCACTTTGCATAAATACTTTTGCTTCAAGAACGGTTGAAGTGTAATACCATTTAATTAAAAGAAGAGCTAGAAGTTCGCCAAGAATTATGTTTTTAAAAGAGAACAACTACGATACAAATTATATGGAAAATATTGTACATAATAATCTAAGTCATTGCAGTATGTCAATGGGTGTCCAATGTTGTTTTTTTTGCTTCTTCTTCTTCTTCTTTTTTTTGCGACATTCGTTTTTTTTGTAATATGGAGAAAAAGAAGCGAATCAAAAAGAAATAACAGATGAAAGAAATATATATCGCCATCATCATCAAGTGATTTTCTTGAATTTATTTCCATCGAAATTATTGGCAGAGAGATAAAGAAACATGGATGGAAATTGGATAGAAATACATACACACCCATTCATTCGACGACCGAAATAATTCGATCAGCTGTCTCTGGGTGTTTTGGAACCAATTTCATTGTTATACATTGAATTATATATGCATGTAGACACCAACGTTTTTTTTCTTCTTCTTCTTTTCACTTGAAAAACACACACACATAGAAATGAAATCGAAAATCTGTCTCAGACCGAGAGAAAAAATCCTCCCCAAATTATTATATCGGAAAAATGCCGAAAAAATTATTTATAGCCCACACAACCGTAATATATCCTTTCAGTTTTCTTTGTCAGTTCAATTCATTCGAATTTGTTGCCACAATATCAAAAATCCGATCATGTGAAGCCACACGCACGACAGTAAGACCGAATGACAATACTCCTTACTCAATCTTACACAATCGAATTGTTTAGGCGGTACGGCTATCATTGACATTTTTTCTTCGTATCGCTTTTTATTTTGTTTTCATTCAATTTTCTTTTGTTTCTTTTTTCGTCTTATATCGAATAACATTTTCTTTGTCGAAATTGTTCTGTAGTCAGAAAAGGCATTCATAATCTAACAACAGAAGAAACTTTAGAATAAGTCGCATTTTCATACGAAAGCTTAATTATTTTGGTAATTATTTATTGTAATTTGTTGTGACCTAAACAGTATACATTACACACATTAAATAATGTTGAAATCTTCGATAATAATTATCACATATAAACATGCGGTGTATGTGGATTGGATTTCTTTTTTTTTTTTTCGTCGATTTAGAAATAACAATTCATGCCCATAATCATTTTCAATTTTGTTTCGAAAAGTCATTAAAACCTAAACTGCTTGAAAATTTATGCATTCTAAAACTTGAGATGAAACTTTGAAAAGTTTTAACTCAGTCACAAACTAATTAAGGAACTAAAAAAAATCACATTGATTTTAGTTAGACAAGTTTTTGTGGTCAGAGAGAGAGAAAGAAAAAAAGCGTACCGCTCTCGGGGGCTTTTTTGTAACTGACAACAAGTGATGAAACTCGAGGGTTTTTTTTCAATCATCGTTGGCTTTTTGTCCCTTTGTTTGGAATTCTTCAGATCGAATTTTGGGAGAAAAAAATCCACTTTGCAATGAAGTTGAGCAAAAGAAAAAGAAAACGAATGAATGAGATCAAAAACATGATTTTCAACGATGAAATAAAATATACAGAAAAATATAAATATTCATTGTAAAGATTGCAACTCTAATGAATTTTTCATATATAATTTTTTTCTGTTATACAGAAACACCGTAAAGTACACGTCTAAGGGATATACAAAAACGGGAAAAAAAATTGTAAATTGGACTTGGAATCGGAAAAGTCCATCAGCTGAATGTCTTCGGTAAGTTTGTGTCATCTCTCTTCACTTTTTATTTTCCATCACTCTGGACGGAGTGCTTTTTTCGTTCGGTTTTTGAATTGCGTTAACAAAAAGTTGTTGAAAATTGATGAAGTGAATGTGTATTAACTGAATGCTTAAAATTGTTGAATAAAAATTGATGTTGAATATAAATGGAAATCGATTGATTGACATTAATGAGTCAACATTGTGTGGGATATTACGAAAGAAATTCCAATGAGAATTGATGATGATCGTATATTTCCGTTTGTTTTTGTGCGTTTGTAGCAATTGTCGCCAAAGAAATTGCATCATCATCAACCGTTATCGATTCACAACGGAAATGTGAACCAATGCCATGATCTACAAAATACGAGCAATAATCACCATCTGGGTATTACATCCACATCGACACAAACGAATAATTGCTGTGACATAAATGGTGTGATCAACGGTGGTACCATCAAACGGCGCAAATCAAAGGATATTCAGGTAAAACAGTCGTTGTATATATTTTACTTATTGGTTATAGAATAAATGTTATCGAGTTGACTACGAAGTAAATTTTGGATTTTTATTTCACAAATAATTCAGATCACAAATAAATCAATACAAAGCATCGATGGCAACTTTTCCGATCAGCCACATTCAAATGATGACGACAGTTGCAGCACCACAAGCCATATACTACCCGCAAATTCCTCGCCAACAACACACACATTAAACAATCAAATTAAGTCACCGAACAGTACAACACTGAACGGCTATCACTCATACAGCTTAGCAAATAATAGCAATTATGCACAATCAATCGACCAAAATGCATCTGTTTCAAATTATCGACGCAATTGTAATGTTCCGGTGGCATTTTTTGATCCACCACCATCTGGTACACCAAACCGATTATCGATTCATCATCCAGCATCTGATATTTATGATCCCGAAATTACAACGTGCTGTTTACCGCCACCATCACCAGCACCAAATAGCGATCGATTTATTGGAATTCCACCACAACATCATCAACAGGTAACAATCAATCGATATGATAATTAATGGTTTTAAAAAAGGGGTGTAAAAATACCTAAAGTGGAGCTATATCCGAGTGGATTCAAAAACTCCCCTTCAATTCTCTTTGTAGATGCAGCAATTCGTTTTTTACTCTTCTTAATATCTAACTTCAGAAAGAAGTATAATTATTAAGTGCTAATCTCAAAATCCACTTTGATTTAATTAACGACAATTTTCGTCATTCACACATTTTTTACGAGTTTTTCTTTAGTTTGTTAGATTTCTTTGAATTTTTAATGGATTTTTGTGTTTTTTCTTTCACACCACCTTCTTTTACAACAGCATCATCAAACTCATCAGCAATCGCAACTCAGGTATGTGTTTATAATTGATGATCCTTTTGAGTTTAGATTTTTTGTCATTCAAAAGACGTATATAAATAAATGTTGCGTCGAAAAAATTTCAGATATAAAAATTCGATACCGGATCGCTACCGAGACGTTGCATCGAAATGTGATAGATATTTGCCGCCGCCACATTATTTAGCGAGTGGTGCGCCGTTGGTATCGAATGGTGGTAGTTTGAATAACAATGTCATTGATTCAAATTCAGTGAATATGTATGGAAATGTGGTGAATCGCGGTTTAGTTGGCAATACAAATAATTCAATTGTGACAAATTCAACGGACACTTATCTAAGCGGTTATTTATCATCAACCGTACATACACCGGTTAAACGTTACATTCCAAGCACAAATACGATCGCAACAGACATTTATTCCGATTCAACGGTTGTTTTGCCTCATCATCAACAGGTATGTTTCTCTCAGATGTGAAATTTTGTTCTAGAACTGGCTAACAAATCAATTTCAAACATCCAACAGACACCACGAAATTCATCACAATCAAATTGCAATACTCTTACATCATCTTATCGTTATCGCATGAAATGCTGCCCAAATCTTGAGAATATAGGTGAATAATCAATTTTTAATCAATGCAAATTAAATTGTGTGCATTTGAAATCGATGTACATTGTGGTTTGTTTCAGAAAATTCAAATGCATTCGCAACGACGCCTCGGGCTCGTCAATTGAATTCAACTAAACTGTCAATGTCAGCAACGGCTTCCCCAAAATCATTAGTACCATCGGTATCATCCACATCGACATTGTCTTTGAGCAGCGGAAAAAGTGGTTCATCCAGTGTTCGATCATCCGTTCGAAATGTTTATGAACAGGTATGAGATCACTTATAGTCCTTTTCATTCTTTTTTTTTTTTCTAAACAACAAGTGCGAGTCTTGATGAATTAAAAAGAAATGCGATTTTTCTAACTATTTTCAACAGTCAATGAATCAACAAAATGCCATTATAAACAGTAATCATCATCCACAGCAATCGCAAGCATCACATAGTCAAGTTGAATCGCAGGAATTAGTGCATACCAATGTACCATTTGAACATCATCATCATCATACTTTGAACGCTGCTAATTCATACGGTATTGTTCGAACGAAAATTCCATAGTGCCATTCTCACAAATTTTATTGTGCCGATGAAGCATTTTCATAATTCTTCTCTTGTCGTTTTTTTTTTCTCTTTCTCTCAATCTGTCTTCGATTCGAAATTAATTTTCAGTTTCAGCAATAATACCATCAAATTCAATGAATAATTCAGCACAAAATACAGGCAATGGAACATGTTTGCATTGCAATACGATGCGACGCACAACTGGTGTTCATCAAACAACCCAAACTGGGCCAGTTAGCCCAATTCCACAGAATATCAATAACAAAACCGTTTTCTTGGGCTTCTCAGACAATGGCGATTTCGATAAAACGTCATCCAATTCAGCTGGTCTTCGACAGGTTTGTTTATTTATCGTTTCGTGCACAGTGCACATCAAACTTTTGGCCGTTCAAATGTGTGGAATTTTATTTAAAATTCACAATTCAAATGTGAAGCACATCTCAAAATTGAACTCGGCAAAGCCTTGAACTCAAGTTAGAAAATTGAGGAAAAAAGCATTTGTTTAGTTTAATATCTCTCTTATTTAACAGGTACAACTGCAACAGCAGCAGCAACATCACCATCAGCAGCAGCAGCAGCAGCAACAACAACCGCAGCCACAAACGATGCAACAATCATTCAACAGAGATGGTATAAATGAAACTAATTTAAAATCTATAAGTACATTTATGTGTGTAAAATTTCGCACATAAAACCAATTTCCCCGCCTTCTGAATTTCGAACGTAGATCTGTAGCACACACATCGACTCGATATTTTAATATAAATGAGTATGGCAAAAGTTTTCGACCATTATTTTTCCAACTATTCAAAAAATTATTTTAACGATCGTCGAAATGACGAATACAATTAAAATAATGTGAAATACATGAAATACACGGAAAAAACACGTGTTCAACACGTTCTGCTGATTGATTTTTAAAGACGAATATTATTATCGTTACGTGAAGAAAAAGTGTTTCAGAGAGGAATAGAGACAGAGAGAGAAAAATGAAGAACGATAAACGGGTGATAAAAATCAAGTTGATTTTTATTGGTCAATAAAAAGCAATATTTCAAGGCCATCTCCAATTTATAATGTGCACAAAATTTAGCACGTATGATGCTATTAGAGCAATTGCAACACGTCTTTTAATTTCGTTAATCAATTTTAGTGTGTAAACATGCAACAGTGTTTACATTTTCAAAACAGGTCGACAAAGTATGAGAGGTAACGTGCCAAATTGCTTGCAAATCATGCATATATTGCTCTTTTTCTTCAAGGGACAAAAAAAAACGAAAGTGCAATTATGACAAGAATCAAGTGCAAAAAAGAACTATTTTATGATATGAATAAAAACTTAACTTGATTTTATTCATTTAATGAAAATTGAACAAAACTGAGAGGATTGAATGTGAAAGAGAAAATAGAGAGAAAAAGACAGTTTAAAATTGAACAACTAGAATAAGTGTTTGTTTTTTTTTTTTTTGTAATAGGAGCTCAACAAATGCAAATCCAGCAGCAACATCAACATCAACAGCAACAAATTACGGCACAACAATCTCAGTCACAATTAGAGTCACAAGAGAGCTTAGTTCAATCCCAGCTTGCCGATGAATCTGATCAAGTACCTCATTCATCACGCAAGCAAAAGATTAAACAGGTATCAACATTTTTTGTCACATTTTCGTTTAATTTTAAACATTTTTGTTCTGTGGCTGACACTTTCTGAAGCTTGTTTGAGTCAAAATGTTTAAAATGGTTTTTTTTTCGTAGTATGTAAAACGGGAGATAGCCAAATTTTTCGGTGTCGATGTGGCGAGCGAGGAGCGTGAACGTGTTAAATGGTCAGAGCGACAGAAGAGGCTGGCATTACGTCGATTTGGTTCATTAAAACAGGTAAATTCTTTATTTTCATCCATTTGTCATGTTCAGAGCTGTTATTGGCATCGGGGAAGTGCGGCCACACCTGAATGCACAAGGAAGAGCAAGAAAAGAGAAGAATTTATAAGAAAAGTGCCCGCACCTCCGTGGTGCCTATAACAAATCTGTTCGCATTCTCGCTAAAATTAAATTTTAAAATTTAATGTTAAAAAAATTGCGTACAAATTTCATATGAATTTAAGATTCAAATCGAAGAGCGTCGTGATCGTCAGCAAAGCGATCGTCCGGATATATTGCCGGTGGATCATGTATCGGCATCACATCATTATTACGATCGTGACAATGTGAATGTAATTAATCGAAATAGTGGCAATAATATTGTGCGTCGTCATAATTTAGACGATGAAATTGACATCGATGACGATGATGAATTGGAAGACGATGCTGCGATTGTGAATCAACACTTAATAATCGAACGAAAGGCAGCTGTAACATCATTACTTTGGCTGGGATTACAATATGCAATTCAAGCTTGCACAAAGAAAGTACCACGAAATGAACGTCAATGGTCACGTAGCTTTGCACCGCACTATTTGAATAATTCATTTAACGGACAACAGCAACAACAACAGCCGTTGCCACCATCGCAACAACATCATCACCATCATCAACCACAGCATACGGCCCATTCAAGTGACTTATCGCAATCAAACGAATTGGATTTTAGTGGGAATGATGCATTTGATGGTGTTTCAATGCCAAATCTTCAGGAAAATGAACTTTTCTTTGATTCAACCAATACTGGTTCACCAAATCCAAATTCAGTCAATAGTTCACTACATCGTGGCACACGAATTTCATCACAATTATTAGATGGTGTACAAGACAATTCGCGTCGGCCCACACAAAAGAAATTGAAATTATTACATGTTCATCAATTGGATGATCGATATGATCATCGGCCGTATTTTACCTATTGGATAAATACCGTACAAGTATTGGTACTATGTCTAACGCTCATTTGTTATGGCTTTGGACCGGTTGGCATTGGTATGGAAAAGAAAAATGGCCAAGTGCTGGTAACTAGTTTGAGTTTACAACAAGTACAACATCAAGAGCCACGTAACATATGGATTGGACCGCGTGGCGATGATTTAGTTCATTTGGGTGCAAAATTTTCCGCATGCATGAGAAAGGATCTGAAAATAATGGATGTTATGGCGAAAACAAGACGACAAGAACGTGAAACAGCATGTTGCATACGAAACGATGATTCGGGTTGCGTGCAAAGTTCACAAGCTGATTGCAGTGTCAGAGGTCTTTATCCAACGGTAGGTTTTTTCAAATGGTTTCCCGTTTTCTTCGCTAGCTTCTTGGGAAGTAAAAAAAGCACACAATGAAAAAATTACACGCGTTTTCTTCCCATTCAGAAATCGATTTCAACGTGGAAAAAATGGAGTCCGGGAGAATCGGGACCGGGTGGTCGCATATCAGGTTCAGTATGCGGTTTAGATCCAAAATATTGTGATGCGCCCGCTTCAATAGCACCATACGAATGGCCTGATGACATAACGAAATGGCCGATATGCCGAAAAACTAATTCATTTTCACAAAGATTTCGTTACAAAGATCACACAGCTGAGCATATGGTTTGCGAGGTAAATGACATCCCATTATCTTCATCTCCCATCGATTGATCAATTCGATTTAAAAATGTGAATGAATAATTTATTTATTTATTTTCGTGCAGGTAATTGGTCATCCGTGTTGTATCAGTGTTTACGGTGAATGCCGAATCACGACACGAGAATTCTGTGACTTTGTCAATGGCTATTTTCACGAGGAAGCGTCTTTGTGTTCACAGGTACATTTAAGAACAATGCCACACATCATCCTGGTACGATTTTTATACTCCAATCAATATTTTGTTTTGTTTTTTGTAGGTTTCGTGTTTGAACGACATTTGCGGAATGTTTCCATTTATATCGCCCGATGCACCTGATCAATTTTACCGTTTGTTTACGTCGCTGTGCTTACATGCCGGTATCATACATTTAGTTATCACCGTTGCCTTTCAGCACATTTTTTTGACCGATTTGGAGCGTTTGCTGGGACCGATACGAACAGCCATACTGTATGTTGGTAGTGGTGTAGGTGGAAATCTAATTAGCGCAATATTTTTGCCGTATAAACCAGAAGTGAGTACAATAAAAAATACATACGATTCAATTCAATGTTTGAACAATGATCATTTTATTCGAAAATTTTCTTTATTTCATCGTTTCTTTTAACAAGTTTTATTCCAAATTTTTGGTTTTATATTGACCATTTTATTTTTTGATTTTGTCAATATATATTTTTTTGTTGTTTATAAATTGTACTTAAATCCCTAATTTATAAGATTCGTTTCATAGTAAATTTGGAAAAAAAGTTTATGGTTGTTAGTCGATAAGCAGAGGATGCGATTCATATAAAAGAAATCGCCGAATTATGCTTATTGGTTCGGAACTTTAAGAACGAGCTGTTGTTGTGCACCAAGTTCCAAAGTCTTCTTGTTTGGTTTCATTGCATTTCTATGAAGAGAAAACAGTATCGAAACATTTAAAATTCGAATTTGAAAGTGGCACGGGGAATTTGAATATAAAACAACATACTTTTTGTTCATTGCGGTCATCACTTCGCTTAAGCCCGATTTCATTACGTCACGCATATCCACCACATTTTCGAAGCATTCAAATAAAAATTGATTAAAGAGATCGGCCTTTCTCTTAAGTTCAATATTGTCAAAACAAAGGATGGTTGTAATCAATGGCTTCAACTTGTATTCATGGCACATTAAAAATAAGCCAGTGATATCACGACGCATTTCCGAAAATTTTCGATTCGAACGCAAATCGCTGGCACCAAGTGAAATGATCACTTTGCGTTTTTTTTCTTTCAAAATTTCCCGTTGCTGGTGAACCAATTTTTTTGCATCAGAAATCAGCAAATTGTGATTGCAAAGTGCCAAATGCGATTTAGCATCAGCTGTAATTCGATTTGAAAAAAAAGAAGAAGATGCTTTTGAACATGTTTTCCTTTTGAATTTGTTGAAATACTTACGCTGCATATCGTAGAGCATGTAGTACATAAAACCATCGCCAACAACTGTGAATTTGAACTTTTTCGCTTTGGATTCTGAAATGTTGAACATCATTTTGTTAATGAAATCAAATGTTATTTGATTTGAAAGTTAGCAATTTTCTATTTACCCGCTGTCTGGTCATTTTGGTTTGAGTGTGTAGCTGCATTTGTTTCCGAATTTGAAGACTGGACATTTCTTGGCACGCTTGGTGGCGGTGAATTTTGACGTCCGCCGTTGTTTGGACTGTTTGAATGTTTGTTATGTGATGAGCTTCGTGAACTCCAGTCGCTTGGACTTTGTGAACGTTTGGTTCGTTTTGGACTTGGTCGACTTCGTGAGCGTCGGCTTCGTGATCGTCGACGGTTCGGGCTTCGCGAACGTCGGTGAGATGAGCTACGTGCTGGGCTACGCGAGCGATTTGATCTACAATAAATATTTCAATTAAATTAAACTTCAAACAAAAATTATCACAAAATGCTACAACAACTTAAATACGCCACTGATTGAAATGATTCACAAAATGTTCTTTTTCAAAATGTAAAAAGAAGTGACATCGCTAATCATAACAGAGTGTTGTGAAGAAAGTGAAGAGCAAATAAGAGAATGCCGGAATTTTTCCCGAAAAACTTTTTTCCACACGATTTTCTTTTCTTTTAAAAACGTTCTCGAATTTTTTGGAAAAAAATTGTCGTGAATCTTCCGGCATTCCAAAAAAAAAAAAGGTTCTCACGTCCAAAATCCCATTTTATCTTTAGTTATCTTCCTCTCTGGAGAAATTGCAGACCTAAAAAATGCATAAAACTTCAAAAACGTTTTCTAGTGGGAGTAATTGGATCTTTTGGATCCTTGCTCAGAAACTATTCATATTCTTAATGAACTATTTCGAAAAAATGGCATTCGAAAAGAAAATAGTTAAAAGAAATGTGAAAAAAATAGCTTGCCGATAGTTCGATGGAGGTGAATACCGTGGTGAAATATCGCGACAACGATTTTGCCATCTTGGTGGCGACCGACGCGCTGGACTGCGATCATCTCTTTGACGTGACTTACTGCGACTTCTATTGCGTTTCGATGTAGATGGCTTGTCTTTTTCCGGTGTCGAACTGCGAGGACGTTTTTTTGCAGGTTCTGGTGAATGCGAGCGCCTTTTTTTTCATTAAAATAATTGAAATTAATCGATATTTGTACGCTTTATACGTATTTTATATACTATAGATAGTTCAAAAATAAACATGTATGAACATGCTTGAATACGCACTTGAAACATGCTGGACCCAAAGTCTTGCGACGACTTTGAATCTTTCCAGCGGGTCTGCCGGCATTTGTGTTGCTTGGAAATGTCACGTCCGCGTAGTCGTTTCGATATCTGTGGAAAAATAAATACGCATATTTTTTTCATACCTGTTTTCCAAATAATTGCAACAAACTTACGACGTAATTGGACGCGATGGGAATGAACGATTTAAGTTATTTCGGTTGCCCATATAATTCGATGAAATTTTAACATTTTGTTCGGTTACGAATTTTTTTATATGTTGGGATAATATCGAACACGATCGGTATAATTTACTATTGTCATTGTATTGGACGTTTTCCATCGATGCCATAAATCTGATTCCTTCTGATTGTGTAGGTGCCAATCTTTCACCCTCCTGTTCCAAGTAGTCTTCTACAAAACATGAAAAAGTTTTTTTGTTTGTTTTATTTCGGTGAAAACATAGTCAAGTGACGCTCAAAAGCATCAACCTATCACGTGACAAACGAACAAAACACACTTACTGTTTATTTGATGCAGTGTTGCACCTCCATTTTTTGCATACAGATTGAGAATACTGAGAACGATTTTTTTCTTCGTTTCTTCCTTTTTTCGTTTTTGTTCTTCATCTGGATTTTCTGCCATCGTGTGTTGTTGCGTCGTCTTTTTTATTCCGAAAAATGAGAAAAAAATCGTTTTAAATTAAAATAAAATCAATTTAAACGTGACTTAAAGCGAAATATATTTCTTCAAAGAAATAGAAGCCGATCAATATAGCGTACAACTGAAAAATCAATTTTAAACGGAGAAGAAAAATGTTGTTGTGCACAGCACTGTTGATAGCTGTGTGTTTATGTGTCGACTGGTTGCTCTTTTTTCTTCCTTTACATGTTTCGAACACGCTGTTCTATAAATGTGACAGTGATACTGTTATTGTATGTGTATACTCATCTGTACTTTCTTTCGTTCGTTCCATTTTCATGATTGCACTGTATATGTTGGTGTTTGCGAGAGTTTGTGAACACAGTTCTATGTATGGGTGCCATATTATGCTGGCTAAGCCAAATATTTTAAGCGATTGTGTGTTGTTCGAACATTGGTGTACACTTCACCGAAAAAATTTCATTCGACGATATATAAATGATGATTTATGCAAAACCCCAACTATAAACCGTTTATAGCTTTTATTTTTGTCGACGATATTTTTTTTACTTTCCGTTTCTGCAATGAAATCTGTTCTTTTTAGTAAAATAAATATTTAGTCAGACGAATTTTTAACAAATGAGTGTGTGACCGAATGCTTCGCTTAAATGTATGAAAAAAAGATCTAACGGTTGATGTCGTTATTTATTTCTGTTTCGATTTGTTTGTTTGTCTTTTAGGTTGGTCCGTTAGCATCGATAGCCGGCGTTGTTTCTTCTATGGCTGTGCTATTAATTATGATCCATTGGAAACAATTGAAACGGCCGCACATGGCACTTATGAAATTGATCTTTTTGGCAGTGTGCATATTTGCAATTGGTACATTACCATGGCAACAGCACATTGTTGGTTTAATAGGTGGAATATTGTGCGGCACCGTTCTTACAATAACAATGGTGCCATTCTTAAGCATTACTACAAAATATGGACGCAAGGCAAAGGTAATTTCAAATTACATTTTATTTTTCATAATGTTCCGCGCTTTTTTCTTCGACGAAAAGTATAATTTTATTTGTGAATATTATAGTGATATTCCATTTTAAAATTCAGACCAATTTGACAGTATGTCCGAATGTCAATGTTCAAAACTAAGTTCTTTCTCTCCGGAATAGCATAAACGTCATATGAAAAGATTCATTTCATCAAACATCGGATTGTTTGTGGTTTTTTGAGTGTTTCTTGACCGATCCAAACATCCGTTTTGCTATTGAAAATTCTCAACATTATTTGTATACATATATAAATGGTGTTGTTGTTTATTTTCAGATCAAATTGGTGTGGACGTGTATTTTGCTGCATGTTGCAATCTATGCGACGTTATTCATATTGTTTTATCTATGTCCAATGGCGATTTCAACGATTGGATTATGGGGTAGCGATGCGGATGAGAGTGCAATTGGCGGTGGTTATAGTGTTGGTGGCAATATTGTCGCATGTGATAATAACAAGGGAATGCAGTGCGGTGGAACGAGTAATAATGCACCCGGCGGGATTGTTCGTAGCGCTATCAATATCTGATATGGTTTAATGTATTAACAAAACAAAATTTAATTATAATGACATTTAAAGAAGAAGAAGAGAAAAAAACAAAACCTCAAAATCATTCATTCAACCAAATTTCAAAAGAAAATTCACTAAAATCAATAATACAGATCAGTTTCGTTAACTCTGCAAAACAATTGGAGTGAATGTCTTGAAATTTGAAACCAGGAACGTATGCTGCACATTTCAAGAAATTTACTTCTTTTATTTGAAAAAAGGTTTTTTCTGGCCTGAGTTTTGAAGAACTTGAGTTTTTATGGCCAGTGAATGACACATATGTATAAGAACCGGGACGAAAGAAGCGATAATACTCGAAAAAAAAATTCAAGAAATTGTCCCCGGTATTAACCAATTGTTCAAGTTACTTCAAGTATTTACAATGCTTTCCATTTAAAATTCAACTTGGGTCACTTTGGTTGAGAGAAATGTGCACATGTTTGCAATAAAATCGATCGCGAGCACTCCAAATGTTTGACAGAAGTAATGAATATGATAATGCACACACTCACACACTAAATGTTTTTTTGTAAATACATTTCGAATGGCATGAGCCGTTCCATTTTATGAATGCGACAAGCAGACAAAACAATTGTATAGGACAAAAGGAAAACAATATGAAAAAAGTAATAAACAGAACACAGAGAGAACATAAACATAAAAGTGACAAAAAAGGGATAAAACAAACACACTTACACGTCAAAAGAGCTATATTTTGGTGAAAATGATTGATTTAACAAAAAAAAAGAAAACGAAAGAGAGGAAGAGAGTAGTAGATAAATTCTTGTAGGTTTACAACGGAAAGAAAACATCTAATGCTCGCTGATTCTGTTTTCAGTAAATGAAGAAAATGGTAATATATGCAATCATAGCACACAAACATACAGCATCATGTTAATCGTGTGTGTGCACATTTTGCGTCAACAGAAATGGCTATACATATAAAAATAAAAAAAATATTATTAGGTGAGGTATACAAAAAAAAATTGCATTTAAAACAACCCACACACACACGATATTGAATGGAAGTAAAATAAGGACAATGGGCAACAGCAGCAACATTAAATTCATATGTTAATCTATTAATATGAAGAAATGAATAAATACCAAAAAAATGAATGATTATATTTCTAATAAGGAGAGAAAGCATATACAACTAACATTGATGTAACACAAAATGAAGATTAATAAACATTAAGTGAGAGTCGGAAACAATCTAAATGGAAGATATAATTTAAACGGACACAGACATACAAACACAAAAAAAACCCTTTAGATGTAGGACAACAAATACGAAAAACCAATTTCCGTAAACCATACATTTCATTGCTATTCTTGTTTTTCGTATGTGAATGCGCCAGAAAGTAAAAAACCAAAACATATATAATAATTATGTCTGCAGTCAATAAATCGTGTGTTTCCTTGATAACCAAACATTAACAACCACAACCACATAAGTTAATAATTTAATTAACTCGTCTTACAGAATGAAAAAAAAATGAAATCACTTTTATTCTGTTTTATGTTTAAATTTTGTTAAAAAAAAGAATACTTATTTAGTGTATAGAATAATTGCATTCCGCGAGATGAAAGACGAACTGTGGCGTCCGATAAACGGTGTCACTGTATAACTTCACTGAGATAATTAAATGATTGTTTTCACTGCCAAAAAAAAACAGAAACACCTTAACATAATACGCGAACGATATATCATCATCAATCACACCAACCATTATCGATGATAGAATTATCACCGAACCACATCAGTCGATTCGTTCTCGATGTGTTTAAAAAGTTCAAATGTGCAATATTTTGATTTGCAATCCAATATTTTAAATAGAGACAAAAAAGATAAATATTATCAGTTTGTCAGCGAATGCTGCAACAAGCACTCACTTGTTATTCATCAAATTTTAAACTGATCGAATTATGAAAAATAAAGATATGATTATTTCAAGATTTTTTTTTTTTCGTTCTTTGTTTTAAATAAACAATTTGTTTGCATTAATTAAATAATTTAAAGAAAATAAAAGACAAACAAATAAAAGTCTAGCAAAATATTAACGGAATGAAACATTTGCGAAGCGCAAAACTATTTGCTAGCTTGGAAAAGATGAAAACAAATTCGAGACATTCATAAATACACGCCAAACGGATGCAATTTCATTCAGTTTTCTTCTCACATTTTCTTTACGTACATCTTTAAAAAAATAATAATTTTTGAATTCAAGTTTATTTGAAATGAATTTAAAGCCCAGGTGATAAAAAAAGGAGAAATAATAATAATAATAAAAAAAAATAACGAAGGCAACCAAACAACAACAAAACGTAACTAATAAAACAAGAGAGAAAAAAGAGGACAAAATAATATCAGTTTTTAGTTAAAACAAAAATGAAATATATGAAAAATTATAAAAATTTATTTCAAAGTAAACCATGATTTCATACCTAAGAACATAACACACACGATGTTTTTTTTATTGATTTTTGTTTCTTTCAGGTCATATCTTTCAATGTCACTGTTATTCAGCGTTAAGTTGTTAAGAGAGAAGTGTTTTTTGATGTTTTTATACCTGTCTATACCTCCCGGGAATTTTTTTTAATGACATTACTTTTTTTACTTAAGTTTAATGGTAATGAATTTTGTTTTGGTCGTAAATTACATTTTTTAATAGTTCTAAAAAGAAAATTTAACCATTAACTTTACTTTGTTGTTTGACGAAGACCAAATGACGGCCTAAGAAGAAAACAATAACATACAGAATATTCTGCAAAAAGACGAATACAA
>NW_022197486.1:6961168-7029252 GCF_009176525.2 Contarinia nasturtii
TTCCTTTGCATGTTTATAAATGTGACATATACTGTTATTGCATGTGTATTTTCATCCGTTCTAACCGTTATTTCGTTCGTTCAATTTTCATCGAAAATCGAAAAATTAATTTAAAAAATAATAATTGAAAATAACACAATTTCAGACATTCATTTTGATAAATTATTTGTAATAAGCGTTTTAAACAGGCTCCTTCTGATATTTTTTTGCACCTTAAATTCGTCATATACTTTACAGTAAAAACTGAGTCTCTTAAAAGACAAGATTGAAAATGTGTATGTTGATTTTGAAATGGAAATAATGAAAATTTCAAAGCCGTTTTATTAAATTTGGTTAAATTCCAAGAAAATCACAAAAAGAAAGAAAAACAAACTTTTCTTTACTTCTTCCGAAATTGCGTCCATCCTGGATATTTTCTCCTCTTTTTTGTTATTCAGAAAAATTGAAAGCAATGAAAGACGTTCTTACTATACCGGCTAATTCAAAAATGACTTGAAACTCAATACAACTCAACAACGAATGATTCAGTCCGATTCAGTGAAACATCGATAATCGTTCGGAACGACTTTGGTGAAGTCTATACGGTATAAGTCTCTTTTACTCGCATTAATATGCACATTTAAAATTAACTCCTTTCAACTCCTTTGATGACATATGTCGAATTGGTTTTTGGAGTTGAAGAATACAAAATTCTAAAAGCGCCCTCATTCACAGAAAATAAATATTTATATGACAGTTGAGGCAATTATTTGTCCAAATATTTGTTCTAATTTCCACACATCAATGATTATTATCGTCATACATTCCCTTTGTTATAATAACGATCAACGTCATAATTGTATATGTTTCGAAATACAGATGGGTCCGATGGCAACAATAACCGGCGTTGTTTTTTCTATGCTTATACTGTTAATCACCATTGAAAACGATTTTTCATAAAATTGAAATAAAAGTTTGTAATGTTTTGAAAATACTTTTGCATTTATTTATAAATTTAATGGTTATTATATATTGTTTTGGTTTATGAAAGCAACATATTGTAACAAATGGAATTTTCTATTTCTAAAAAAAGGAATCTATGCATTAAGTTCATTGTTTGGCGCATATCTGACGCACAAACGTTGAAATTCCTGTTCTTTTCGCTCCAAATCGACGACCAGTTGACAATATGGATGTAAATCCTTGATTTGCGATAAGTATCGATTGATAACATCCTCTGATGATTTACCGGAAACATTATAGTGCTGTGCCAGCGCAATCAAATTAATGAATGTGTCCAAATTATTTGGATCTTTATCAAGACTATTTCGTAATGCTGCATCGGCTTCCTCATATTTCTCTTGTGCAATAAAACAAACGGCCTGTCCATTCAATAGTAAACTGGTTGGTACGAATTTATCACAAAAATCTTGAAATATATAGTATGCATCTTGTAATTTTTCGCCACCTTGTTCAATATGAATCCAGGCGGTTGCAAGTTGCGTCAAAGTGGCATCATCATCTTTTTCTTGCATTTTTGCCAACGTACCTCTGGCCAAATCTAAACGATTGATTTTCAAATGATTCTGCAATTGGACGGCAAAACATTCTAAATCGGGTGATGTTTGAATGGCCGTGTGTACAACGCTCAATGCATTTTCATAGAGTTGTTCATTGTAATAGACGGTTGCAGCTGATAAACACCAGATTATCGACGAATAAATGGTATCTTCATCAGCATTATCATCTTCTACAGTACCAAACGATCTATTCTCATCAAAGTACTTAACTATTGCGCTTCGTTTATCGGTTGAACCTGTGCGGGGAAACAAGACCATGTTTTTCTTAGTAAACGTTCTCATTACAGGTAGAGACGGTCAACAATTTTCAATTGACTTACTTATTGAATTAAAGTATTCGGCAACCTTACGAATGCCTTTCAATCCATTTGGCGTTGATGCATTATCGGTGATGCCATCCAAAACAACACGATATTTGTGTTGAGCAATGTAAGCACGATACATGAAACAATCCTTCTTCAGATTGCTACCACCCTGTAAGTATAATCCAATGCAATTTATAATTTTCAAGCGGAAATGAATATGATTTTAATCAAACTTACACGTAATTTGTTAATTTCATTGAGACATTGTTGATAGGCACCAATGTAGAAATACGTTTTTACTTCGAACAATTCATCGACTTCATTGTTATTTTGTCCACCGTTTGAGTTACTTTGACGTGACATTTTGATTGATTTTTTTGGTTCAATTCTCACAAGACTTTATTCACTTTAATGCAAACAAAAAATGCTTTAATTAAATTTCACAAAATTTTGTTTTGAAATTGATGATTGCCGCGTCAAAACAAATGAATTCGACTTTTGTAAAATTCACAATGAAATTGATGTAAATGACGTGTCAGTCGATGTTTCAGTTTGACAAATTAAAAAATAAAATATATAGTGGCCGCAATGAAGACTTTTATAAAATACCACCGATGACAGCGCCACTTTGACAACAATTCCCTGTCACGTTATGCTACAGCGCCAACTTTAAGCAAAACGAATGAATACACAGAACGAAAAACAAAAAAAAAAAAGCACACACACAAAATCTTTCGCAAAATTAATCGAATTGGCTTCAAACGAAGCAAAGCACACGAAAAAAATGTGAATAATTTTACAAAAATGTAAGTGAATCAAATGGGGCGGCCAGTGAACAACGTAAAAATGACTAATTTTCGCAGAAACAATAATTTTTTCATTGACAATTAACTTTTCTAGATAATTTCAAGTACCTTGTTCTTTTCTCGTTTTTGAATGTAAGTGGCAAATCTAGTTTGTTACGATGTTTTAATTGAATTTAATTTGAATTTTTCTAACAAACAAACAAAATCACTCGCGTTCACGCTAGTTCTTCACGAAATCTTATGAATCATGCGGATTTGATTAAAAAAAACAACAACATACAGAACAACACTCTGTGCCCTTTTATTCCCTCTTCTCGAACTATGCCGGACGAGTTACGAAAACTCGAACAATGAATTAGATGAGAAGTTTCTTGTGCATGTATACTATATTGTCTATTGTTTATACCATATTTTCGATCGTTGTTTATTTGTGGTATTTTTTTTTTCTGTGAGTGCGTATTTGTTTCGCGTTGTGTAAATATGTGTTTGTGCATAAGCATACGCGTCGCGACTATTCTACAATATGCAATACTTGATATAGAGCGAATGCGAGAGAGAGAGATAGAAAACGAGAGATAAAATCATCATTGAAAACATTCATTTGCGGCTGCCACACATGGAATTCGCTCTCGTTCGCCTGACCGCTTTATACATTGCACATGAACATTGCAAACAGATTTTTGTGTTCCACCAGTCGATAGTCATTGTTTTTCGCGTCGAGATTTTGTGTGGTTCGCTCGTTCGAAGCTCGTTCACTTTGAGTGATCGCGCGTGCGGTAGCAAGTGCTCTCTCTCTATCGCGATTTATTTATTTTTTTTTTTTTTCTTCGATGAAATATTTTTTTTCCGTTTCTTAGCTTATTCGCTGTTGTTTTCCATCATTTGATTGTTGCGTGATATATTTTTTTTTTATTTATTACGAGAAAGAAAAAATCAATTGTAATTAAGCTATTTATTTATTTTTTTTTAATATCATTTTTTTTTCTGTCCAAACGTTCGAATTGTTGATATTATTATTTGTTTGTTTGATGGGGTTTTATTTTTGTTTGGACTTTCACGATGAATAATATACCTGAAATTTGAAGTGAGTTTCAGGTTGTTTACGAACAGAATAAAAAAGAAAACTTGAGATTAAAATCCATTGTGCAAAATTAAAGTTGCGCAAAACGGAGACAAGAGAGAAAGACAATTGCATAGGAAGTCTCTGTGAGTCATATAGACGATAAATATCAATGCAGAGAGAGAGAAAAAAAACCTCTATTCGAGGTATATAACCTTCCGCGAAAATAGAATCTCTTTTGTTTATATTCGTTTCGTTTAGGAAAATAAAGTGCAATAAATTGATGGCATGTTATAAATTCAATGAAAATCCATTCTCCTCCTAAATGATGTGGGAAACATTTGGATTTGAGGGACATTTTAAAGTGAAAGACACACATTTTCCAAAGTCATATGCATATTCTTTGGCATAAATTCCACTTTGAAGGTGATAGCGCATGTTTTTTTAAAAGAAATATAAAGAAAAAAATGCAGCCGCATCGTTGTGTCCGCAAAATTTGCAAGGGAAATGGATTTCAATTATGAGCAGAGAAAAAAAAAGTGTTTGAATAGAAATGACGATGGATTTGTGTACATAATTTCGAGATCGGCACCACTAATTGGCCTTAAAAAAAGAGATAGCGAAAGAGAGTGAGAATGCGAAAAATATAGCTAAACATAACATACAGTCGATCAAAGTTGATTGATTCGTGCACAACACTTCCTGAAAATTCGATGTTTTCTGCTGTGTAATTTATAAACAACGCCGCAGTCTATGCTGTTGTTTTTTTTCGCTATAGATTTATCAATAATTTCAATGATTTGTTGGTTTTTTCCACGATTTTTTTTTATTTAAAGTTATTTTCATAAGTTTACAATAGTTCAATTTGAAATTGTAATTTTCGACAATTTTCAAAAGTCAAATTCGTTCCAATTATATAATTTTCTAATCAAAAACACACAAACAAAACAAAAATAATATCAACGATTGAATTTTCAGTGAGAGATAAAGAGATAACAACAACTGATGATTTTTTTTTACAAATTTCGTTTCTAGTTTCCAAATCGAACTATTAAAGTGTAGTTTCATCGAGAATGCGTGCTACTTTATAACATACAGACAATTATATCGACAAATTTTCAATAGTTAATTCTGTGGAAAAAGTTTTATTATTAAATTAAGTAAAACGTAAAGTAGTGAATTGAAGACGTTTCAAAGTCAATGACCAAATTATTTAGAAAAAAAGAAGATAATATCAACAAAAATTGACATATCTAGTGACATAAATTGGCATTAAATTGAGTTATCGGTGTTTTGTCGTTGCATATGCGTGGGATACTTCGTTGGTTTTATCTATTTATGGAAAAGGTAATGTCAACATTTGAGATCAATGAACATAAAACAAACATAGATCGTTTTTATTGTTTTTATCACATTTGTGCGACACTTAACACTTGCCTAAACTAATAAATCATCAGCTGTTCAAACGTAGCGGTCTCTGTCAACATATTTCTTATCCAAAATAAAGCTGACACATTGTGTGTTTTCGTTGTTATTGTTTGGTTCGTTTAAAGTTTTTTGTGTGTGTTTGTTGATAATTGGCCATTCGATATATGTGCTTCTGACTGTTAATTCACTTCGAACGTTGTTGTTGATATTTTTGGTATCGACGTCATACAGAAACAGGCGAGTATGTGCGAGCAATAAAGTGTATTGTGATTAGGATTGAATCTAACCAAACGTGTTTCCCTTTCAATACCATCCATCAGATTTGTTTATCACTTTAGACAAATTCAGTATGCTGTATTATTCATTTATCTCGAACGAATCTCTATTTTTAGAAATTATCAATAAAAAATCCATTACAACTGTCCTTCTGTAAAAATTTCATAAATAATCTTTTTAAAAATTATTTTGTTTCCAACGGAGAGAATTGATTTAATTGCTAACTGAAAAATTTCCTCTATCGTCCAAACTTTGATCTTAAAAAAAAAGGTTATCGATTTGTTTTTTTTTTTTCTTCGTTAATTTATCACGTCATTTTGGAATTTCTGACTGGTTTGTTATGATTTGCGAGAGCATAATTTATGAGCTGCGATTTTCGTGACGTAAAACCGTCTCTCGATGGACCAGTTCGATCGTTTGGATTTCAAGTTTAAACTCTTGATTCCATTCTAAATTGACTTGTTCTTGACGAGAGATGGAAAGAAAAGAAACTTCGGATAATCAAAACAAACAGAACCGAAATGATGCCAACCTTTCGAGAAAAACATGTAAATTATGTATTGTGGAAAATTACCGATTGCGCAAAAAGTCCCATTCTTTATTTGGCTTGCAAAATATATTTTAAAAAATAAGAATCACACAGTCCATTCTGTCGCTGCTGTAATTCATTCAAAAGAACTCGTTAATTTTATAAATATAAAAAAAAAATCAGACCTCAAAAAATCAACAGAACTCATCGCTACAAAAACTCAAACAATAAAAATGAGAAGATAAAAAAACATATCACATAGCCATACTGACCCAATTTGAAGTCATACTTGACACTGATAGGACACGCTATTACCTATATTGAACAAAGGCCGGCATGGTGAATTTTTGCGATGTAACCTATTCGTGCTTGATGTGATCGGTTTTAATTGAACAACACTATTGTGGCGGCCCCCATCGTAAATTCACAAACTGCAGCTACATCTATTTATTCGTACAAAGTTCCATTTTTATGCGCGTTATCATCGGTTTCATTCCATAAATAAACAAACAATAAACACGGATCTCTCTCTTTCTCTCGCTACGCGCACGCGAACACAAGAAAACAGTATTGAATAGCAAATGTGAAATCAAATGAGCGCGCGCGTGTGCGTATGTTTTTTACTATTCGCTTCATCGACACTGATTCATATAAACATTTCGAAAAAATGAGATGGACTGTGCGTATGCGTGGATTCTAATTACAAAAAATAGTTTTTTTATTTTACTTCGTTTGTAAGTTTGATTGTTTCATTATGTTGGAAAAAAAATTAATCCATGTCGACTTTCAAATGAAACTGGTTCGCCGAAATATTCTACTACTTGTTATTTAATTACGTGTGCATATTTTGAAATCACATTCATGTTTCTGCGTCATAGTTCTTAATGTGCCTCACTTTTTTGGAATAATACAGTTCGTCGAGGTCTTCTCGCTTTCATATCATTTTCGCAATTTTTTGACTGTCTATACGCAATGCAAAGCAGCTGTTTTATGATCTTCTGCTCAAATGATGGTCGAAAAAACCACACTCTCTCTCACGCACACACACACATAGACAAAATTGCCGAAATAAATTCAAGTGCATTCATGCAAAAGTATCAATTATTTGTGGGAAAAATTATACCATTGATTTAACTTAAAAAAAAAATAAAGCTGCATCCAATAACAACATTGATCTGCACAAAACCGAGGTCATACAACTTTTACTTAGCATCTCGTTATCGGCAATGCTAGCATATATTTTCTATAGACACACACACACACACATTCATGACAAAAAAAATGGACAACATTAAAAATGCGAAACATAATGACTAAAATCACGTCGATATTCAAACCAAAATCTAAAACAGAAATCGATATCAAAGCAAGAAAAACGAAAAAAAAAATCCATTTTTAAAAGGAAACAAATTCAAGACACACAAAACGAGCGCCAGAAAATGAGACAGACCAAATAAACGAGAATTATATACAATTAAAAATCCAGGAAAAAAATGTATGCTATAGTAGCGAAATTAAGAAGCGACTTTTTAAAAAAGGAATCAATTTTAAAAAACGAGATTAAAAAAAAGAACAGAAATAATTCCGTCTGAAGAGTAATTGTCTTTAGAAATAAATGAAATATAGTTTTTTTAAAAATGTGTGTACTTGATCTCATGTGCAGCTGCATAAAATGCAAATTAATATAAATAATTATTTTATTATAAATCCTTTCAATATAGATGCTAAATGCGGTCCGCACGTATCGACCACTTCAGAATATGTGCTCAAATTGTACATGTTATTTAATGTGCAAAAATACTGGTCATTTTCTATTGTTGGAACTAAAGTTTCACTTTTTATGAGTAATTGTGAAGAGAATAGACCACGTTTCGTTGCAGCTGAACAGAAGCAGAACAATGAAGAAATAATAAATGTAAAACGAAAAAAAAAAACTATATACACACACATCGCAAACATGTTTCGAGGTGTTGAAGTAAGAACGAATAAAAAAAAATAATAGTAGAAGATACATGCGATATGTTACCACGAATACAAGTATTCAAATAAATACTACGTAGCAATATCGCCCAGAAATTCAATCATCACACGAAGGCGATTCCGTGTTGCGAAAAAAAAATGCGCTTAAGATATTAGTCGGTCGGCGGGGCAACAAAATGTGGCTAGAACCAGTTGAAAGAAAACATGGTTACCTGATTGGTCATTATAAATTGAGAGAAAACAAGAGATTGAGAACTTTATTTCAATCGGCGGTACGGACACGTTCTGTCAAAATGTCATTCCATTCGATCTAGTTCGGTGCAACAATGAACGAAGAAGAAAAAAACCATTCATTTCCCACATTTTAAAACAAGTACAAGAGCCATCGACCCGGCCTGATTTCGCATCTTGTTAAACTGCACCGGAGAAGTATCGCACAAACATAGATATGCACAGAAACGTTAATGCTCAGGTTGGATGTATATTAAGTCCGGATGCTTAGCATTCACGTGAGACTGCCACCATCTGCATTTTATAATGATAGCACTTTTTTTGGTTTTGTTTTTGCATTAGTTTCCTTAGCATTCGGAAACGTCGAAATTATGTAAATTTCATGGTAAACAAATCGCGATCAATATTAATAAAGTTGATTCACGATTTGTGTCCGCTTGAAAACGGTCTAAATTTAAAACTCGCTGTTGATTAAACCTGCTTGTTCAGCTCTAAAATTCCATCGTTTATTTGTTTATTTATTTATTCTCTCTCTCTCTCTCTCTCACTTGCTCTCTGTGATATAAATGGCATCCGAGACGAAAAAAGCAACAAACAATTATTTAGAGACAATCATGCCATTTTCAGTATGCATATATAATATATGTGTGAGAATTCGCCGCAATGTTTTTTTTTCGGGCGTAATAAGTCAAATGCTATCGATTTATCTGTACACCAAAAATGTAAACATACTCAATCAATTTAATGAAACACTTGCTTGTTTCTTTCCGTGTTTACCGTGTCTGAACTATGGCCTTTCAAATCGAGAACATTCGATGTGAGAAAAAAATAGAAAGAAAAGAACGAAAGAGCAATAGAAATCAATTATAAGATATCGAGTAAACCGAACATATTTATTGATGTTGACATGAGTGACGTTGAAACACCACGACGATCAATGAATGATTGTAAATTGTGTTTGATGTTTAATTACTCGTCAAATTTACACTGATTTTACATAAGTATATGACTTATAGATCAATTTACGTTCCATAACAGACAGTTTGCGTTTTCTTTCTTTTTTTTGCTCTTTCCTTCAGAGATAGATTTTGATTCGATGCGTATTTGGCATATGTTTCTGAAGACTGACCGCAGTATATGTCTTTAACCTTTTTGGAAATTTACGATTTTTTCTAAAACCAACTACTTGGCAAAATGTTCAAAGTTAGTATCGTTTTTTCTTTTAAAAAAAACTAGAGAAACGTTAAAACGAAAACGAAAAATTCGTTTGCGTATGCAACAAAACGAAGAGAGAAACAGAGATAGATTTGTTAAATAATAAATTCACACAGTCTCAGTTGCCTTTGAAAAATATAAACTATTCTATATTCTTTCTAGGCGCATTGACATGAACAGTGAGCGAGTGAGAAAGATTGTGAAATTGACGTAAAACACTCATACACATTCATCATGAAAATGTTGTATCTGATGCATGATTTGAACTCTCTTCTGAATCAAGATTTAAAGTTGATTGCGTTTACATGACAGCGCACAAAGCGCACAAACTTAATGAGGAGGAATAATGTAGTACGTAACGCGTGTACTGATCACCATATTGCGCACAATACACACAATTGCGATCGCCGCCGTCACTAATTACATTACGAAATAAGAGACGAGAATAAAAGAAAAAAATATCACCTGACAAAAATCAATTCAATTGAACTCTGATGTCAAGAATAGTGGCTTATTATTATTTATTTTTTTTATATATCACATTCGGATATTCTAATTCCGCATCTAGAAGCTGATATAATAATAATATGCACGCAATTGTTTTATAACGGATGCTTTATGATATTATTGTTCCCGTTTTCGATTTCAATCGGTGTTCGTGTGTGTGTGTGTTTTCCGTCAGTAGCAATTATTATCGGTGAATTTGCATAAAAGATTTGCAAAAGCCGCAAACAATAAATATTAATTCCATGTAAATCGACACACCAATTGAATCAAATGTACGAAATATCCCCGAAGCGTTAATGTTTCGGTCGTTTATTTGAATATGTTGGTATTAATTTTGCATGCAACAAAATTAGCCTAATCATACATTGTTCTCAGCCAAACTGTTCCTCATCGTTTCTCGTTTTCTTTACGCAACATATAGTCTTACACATTATAATCATCGTCATCTTTTCATTACTATTTCAAAAGTGACCTTTCCAATTGCGTTCTCAATATAATGTTTAACATTTTTCACCGTTTCCATAAAAAAAATGTACTTGAATTATTTTTTTCTGCCGATAGATTCGAAGAAGGAAAAAAACACTGAAACTACATAAATCACGAACCGTATTGGCGCTTATATTCCATTTTTATAATTAGCTATTGATATTCCACCTTAAATTTGCTGCGGAATCTCATTTGCAATATGGATGGGCATTGGTTTTAATTTTGTTTGAACATTTTTGTTGCAAACAATGCAATAACTGATTATCTGTTGTTGTTTTTTCCTTCATTAGGCCGAGAGAATTACTATTCTATAATTGTTATGATTACAATCGAACTTATGCGCGAAAGCGATTTTTTTTCGTTGTATTGCGTTAGTTGTTGTTGTTTTTTTGTTTGTTTTTTGTTCGTTCACTTTTCCAATATTTATCCATAGTTGCATTGCAATGCAATAAAAATATATTGGCCTTGACTTCTTCACTTCATTTATTATACAGGCTTTATCTTCTCATCTCTGATCGGTCACTTTTGTACACTTTCAACAAGTGAATTATGCACAGAAAAATCAGCTTTATTGAATCGATTGATATTTTTATTGAAATGAGTACCGTTAAATGCCGTGAAATGTATTAATGGGACATTTTTTCTTCTAAATATAAAGTGAAAGTTGCGAAATTTCGGGGCTAATTTTCGGGAAACCCGATCTTCAATGAAAAATTATCTCTTTTCAAAAGTAATAGAGAAAAATAAAGCAAAAGTGTCAACTTCCATTAGCTAAATCATAAAGAGAGAGAGAGAGAACAGCAACAAAAATAACAATCAACTTTCTTTTACTTATGAATAAAAGAATTTTGTCTATAAAAACGTAAAAATAAAGAAACAAATGAATAAACATTCGATTTGAAGTTATTTTTGGAAAATGGAGACTTTGTGAATGTGCTAGATAATGGTTTTATATTGTATCGCCACCGCAACTATATACATATTATTTATTATTTTGTGAAAGTACTGTCCATATCACATATCGCTGAACCGTGAATGAATAAACAATTCAATTTAGTAAAATGACGGCGTCGATTTTTTAAATGAATTGGTACATGGGGAGCTTTTCTATAGAGCAATTATTCGATTCGTTTCTATCTTACTCTTGTATCACGATCTTCGTATGATTTGTCGTTGTTGTCACGATTTGAAAACTATTGAATGAAGCACATTTGCAATCGCATAACAGAATTTCGTGTGCGCAAAACAAGTTTTTTTCTCTTTTCATTGAATCATAGTTTCTAATATGTTGTGTCGTGTGTATGTATACTCTTTTTTTTTATATAAATATTTCTGCATCTCTATTTATAGAGTTAGTTGGAATAGTTGTGGGTTTTTTTCTCTCTTCTTTTTTTTTCTTTCAAAGGTTTTTATTTTTATTATGTACAATCGATGCAAGTATGATGTTTTGATTTTATTTCTGTGTAGCGTACAGACATACAATATATGTGCTCATATAGTAAAACTGTAAACATTGTACGTTTTGCAATGTACTTGTTGTTTTATTGATTAAAAACATACAATCTAAGCCGATCTAAGCAAATCGAATGATGAAAAATGTGTAGCAATCGAATACACACACACGTGTGTGTATATAAAATGCATGGGTCGCTCCATGAACTTTTCCACAAAAATTGCATACGAAAGCAGTGATTGCATGGCGATGGTTGAATGGGGGGAAAAAAACGTCGACAGCATGCGCCTGAAATCTGATCAAATAAATAGTTGAATGACTGTTGAAAGCGGTAATTTATGAAATGCATGCATGTTATTGTTGCCACTGTTTGGAGCAACGATCGTTTAGAAAAGCACATCAAACGAGACAAACTATTGATAATTTGGCCGCAGCATTTGCGCATTTTATTTATATACAGCAGGAATGTTTCATTTAAAGTTTAATATCAAAGTCAAAATTACTTTAAATTATTTACACATCAATCAAGTGGTTGGTTTGTTGAGGTGCATGCGTGCATGTGCATTTGATTCGACCCCACTTGTGCACTATGTCGTCATAATTCCGTGTGCTCATAAGTGTACACGGATCAATGGCTTGTGCTGTTAATCTTTGGTTCGGGACAGGTTTATGGATTCCGTTTAACTTTAACGCACCATTTAACGGTTCAAAACAAATGCAACGTTTCTTTTTTTTTAAATAGTAAATAAATAACGCTAAATAAATACATTTTTTACGCATTCGACATAGACCATTTTTATGGTTCGATTGATCGATTATAAGCGTGACGAATGTCTTTATTTTTGCATCGAAACGGACGAGCGGAAAAACACAGTGGCATTTAAGTATATTTCTTTTTTTTCTGTTTTTCTTCGTCGTGTTTTTTTTTCTTCTTCGCCAACAATTTACTTTTACGTATTTTGCGTATGTACGATGACTGTACTCTCCATTGGGGGCCATAGACGCACACTTCATCGACTCAATGACAAGTTGGTTTTTTTTCGCGTTGGATTTTGTTTGTTCTGCGAATTTTAAGCGCGAAATGCAGACGATACTATGGCACTTTACCAGTCACCCGACTCATATTTATTTATCGAATCGCCTATATAATTATTTGTCTTTTTTTTTAAACTGCAATATTATTATTACTTTTTATTGTTGTCTTCAGCCTTTGTTTAAATTGCGTGTGTAACCGTGGTAAACGTCGCCTGAGTTCACTGATGTCACTCATTATTCTCTAGTGTACTGACTTTTTTTTAAAAAGTACGATTTGATTTTTGCCCGAATAACTGCGAATCAACGAACCAGAGAAACGAACAGAACTGTATAACCTTGGTAATAGACAATTTATTACTGCTAATAAAATGCAATCGAGGCGATAAGACTGCAGCTTGGTTTAACTTTTTTTTTTTCAAATGATGTATTGCAAACTTTCCGGTAATAGAAACGACGAGTTTGGTAAAACCGACCCATCAAATTTGATTGAATGATTTTCGGAAAAGATTGTGATCACGTTGATGAATTCACTGTAAATGATAAAGAGTTGAATTCAAAAAGGTTTAGAATGCATTGCTTTTTGTGAATTGTTTATATAATTTCACTTTGTTTTTAATTCACGTCACACGCTCAACGTTAAACAAAAAACAAACATCGCAAAATGCTAAAAAACACAAAGCAAATCTTCTTAATTTCATGTGAATCTACAAAGTTAAACAACAACAAAAAAAGAACACAAAATCCGGGTACAAGGTAATGCATTATCAAAATCCAATGCCTGCCCCGATTGCATGGAAAAATCCAACCATATGGAATATTGTATTGTTTCCAGCAAATTATCGTTTGTAAATACATTTAGAGACGATAACAAAATCTGGTTGGCGTAAATACTAAATAAGTCAAAATGAAGAAAGAGCAACGAAGAGAGAGAGCGAAAAAAATAACTGCACAAATAATTTAATGGTTAAATTGTCGTTGATTGCGAAATGTTCAATTAGTCGTCTCTCTATTTAGATTGATATGTATTTTGTAAACAAGCACACACACACACAAGTTGAGAATTCTATACGGTATAATTTTATGCACTCGAAATGTTGAAACAGTTGCCAATGCATGATTTCAAAATGTTTCGCCAAAATTGGTGCGTTCAATTTGATCCACTCACACAATATGATATGATGATGATGAGTAAGATGATGTTGATGACAAAATTCATACGTACTGCCATCGCAGAAATTGATGAATGGAATGAAGAGATACAAAGATGTATAGTAATTTTACGATTGTGCCACCATATGCTTTTTAGAATGCTTCAGGCAATAAATAGCAATGACCTGATTTTTACATGTGCGCTAGCTGCACACAAACACACACACACACATGTGCTGAACTGAACATACTAAGTACATTACTCTTATTTATCATTTCATATGATCGGGCACATTCAACTCGTAAAGCCGAAAAGCACATAAGTTAAGTGCTCAAATTCAGTACAACACATTACAATCATCAACGTCGTCATCGCCGAAACGATCGAAATTCAATTCTTACCGCAAACATGTTTCGCTACGATATTTTGTTCTCTCGCTTCTTCTACAATGTATAGGATGGAGTATTAAAACGATAACAAAAAAAATGATAGAAACATATATGCACAAAAAGAAGCGCAAAGTTCAACCTCAATACTTAAGTGACATTTTATGGCTTTGTGTGCTTCGTCATCGAATCTTCTAGCCAATTGAAAGTGCACCAAGTACAAATCATATAATATTATTTTATATGCAATTGTTGATATCTAATTGAAAAAACAAGCTGTCCTTTGGACATATAGAATAAATACCAACTTCAATCACATATTTTATGACTGTTCACATCGGTTCACATCGGTTCACATCATCTAACATTCAATTTGTACAATTTCGATAAGCAATGTAAACAACTGAAGAAAAAAAAAACAGTTTTTCAGACAATATTTCATTTTTTTGCTTTGTTTTGTTGAGTCATTGATGAAGCTGTAAGATTTTTATTTATTACATGTTATCGAACTAACAGTTCATTCTTTTTTTTTGTATTAAACGGCATTAACCTATAAAGAATGTGCAAATCTTCTATTTTTTTTACGTTGAACAATTCCATGTATGACATGCAATCGTAGTTGCTTGATAGTATTTAAAAGTGGGTAAATACTGATGTGTATGTTTTTTTTAGAACGGGATATTCCATATATATTTTGAAATAGTGGATAATTGGTACATTTCGAGTCGAAATTTCACGGGAAATTTTCGACTTTATTTCATTTTTTTCAGAGTTGAGCAATTCGGATCGGAACAAAAACAGGCCGCAGGCCAAACGTACATAGACTACGTTTTTTTATACCGACTGATAAATTGAGTTCATATACTACAGTCACAACTCTAGCCTATTATTATTGTTGTTGTGACAGAGTAAATATTCTGTCGCTGAGCACATGGTCCTTTGGACGTCTACAATACCAAAATAGAAGTCCACAATCAGGAGAAAGACAGGAATTCTAATAAGTACAAATTTTACAGTTGACTACTAATTTTCTGCAAATATGATCCAATTTTACTAGTTCGTTTGTATGAACATGCCAAAATCCATAGCTTACGTATTTCGAGACGTCACAAGAAGGTCACATAAATTCTTTATTAATGTTTATGGCAAAATAACCTCTTGGTATAAATATATTTATTCTTCTTGAGTTATGTGCACAAATTCTCAACACTTGTCGTAATAATCAAGTGCCTTGAAGAGCATACGAATGATGATGTACAATTATTTTAATAGAGATTTCAGTTTTAATAATGACATGTGTATGTTTTGAAAGAAATAAAAAATAATCCACCTTTAATTGTTCAAAAAATGGTTGAAATCTTAATTATCTTGAAAATAAATCTTTTTTTTACGTTTTTCGAATCGCATAAGCTATAATGCGAATCCAACAAATATGTAGTTGTCTAAAATGAGCGTATAATTGTCTAGCAATTTTCTACGGCAGAATTTATTCTACGTTTTAAATGTGTGACTTGCATTGTGCAATCGGCGAAAACTGGCCAATATAAAACATTTGGAATATTTACGATCGACATATTTCCATGCACAATGTTTATTACATTTTAAATGTTTTTTTTTCGAAACGGTTTTTTCGACTCTTTTTTTTGCATGTAAAAAAAGATTTATTGTTTTTTTTTCGTAAGTAACCCCTGAAGTAATGAAACTAGTTGGGAAAATTAAGCGAGAAATTAGGCGATAGTCTGAATTGTTACTATTATTAAAGAAAACCATTATTACTGTTTCTTTTGCAAATTGATCCAAAACATATATAATGGTAGCTGCCAAATTGTGTTTAATTATGTGAATGCGTCGAATATAATGATAAATTAGTTCAACCCATGAAATCTTATGCAAAACTTCAAAGATAAAAAAAATTCAACATTTGCCTAAAAAGAGATACAATTAAATGAGTGCTACCAATGTTATTTAACGGCACGGTATTTTCAACTCATTTTATAAAATAATTGTTTGATGAACGGCTACAAAATTGTGTGTTACACAAATCAAAGTGTGTGGCTTTTTTGCCTCCATAAAATGGTTTCGTTGAATAAAAACAATAAATTACGGCAACACTCACATTCGTACCACACACAAAAACAACACAGAGCCATCAACAAAATTACGATTAATACCAACAAAGTAATGTATGTGGTCGGTGGAATATTTTCACTTTATTTCATGCAAGTTAAAATAGATGAGTCCTTGGCGAAAACACAAATCTACATAATTCGAATGCGTATCGAATTTTTTCTTGTTGCAAACAGAACAATACCATTCTTCACCGTTTTGAATCGGTGTGTGGTTTTTTTTGTTGTTGGAAAATGTTAGTCATAAATTACGAACGATTAGCGTACATACAGCATGAACATTGAATCATAAGTTCGACATGAAAGAAATATTAACCACAATATTTGGGTCTTTGTTCAGCGAAAAATGACTTTTAACCCATGTTCGCACATTTGTAAGTCATAAAAACAGCCGAAAAATGTGTTAAAAATTGAGCAATTTTTCACTTGAATAATAAAAGTGTCAATGGTTGTCGGTTCTTCGTTTAATTGCTTGTAAAAGTGAATTTTTTAAACGATCACCCTTTGACGAAATCGCGTCAAAAACAGTCAAACATGACACATGGTATGTTATCGAAAAAGAACATAATTTGCAAGTTCTTTTTTGAAATTTCGATCCAAGCAGCATGTTTTTTTTAATTTAATTTACTTATTTCTTCACTTGTGGTTTTTCGAACCGTTTTCACAATTCTCACAAAAGCAGCTGAAAAATTGAAAAAAAAAAATGGCGTGAAACGGATTGAATTGAATAAAAAAAGTAAATAAACTGAAAATGACTTACTAAATATGGGAACTAACCGTTCGGCTTATTAATTAAAATCCACTACATGGTTCATTACAATTTAAGCAATCGCATTTTGTTGGCGAAAATGTTTTTTTTTTCGTATGTCTTAAGCGATATTTGACGATATGTGTTCAAAACGTGTTTGTATTTATTTTAGCTACTGTTATTGTTCCATTCGCAATTGCGTCTCTTTGATTGTGCGCGCAAAATACGTATAGTAATTTTCATGTTCAATTAAGATTTCATATTTTTGTTGTTTTATTCCGTTCGTTTTCATTTCCAATGTTACGCATTGCTATTTATCGTGCAAAGAAACGATGCGATACCATGATTTAATTGAAAGACGGGGCGTGCCAGATTCATTCAAAATAATGTTTATAACTTACTCTTTTCACGGTCGCGTGGTCACACACACACACACACAACCACAAATTGGGTTAAAAGTCAGCATGCATCAAAACATGTCATTATTTCTTTGCCTTTCGCAATGATGAATAGGATTTTTTTGGAGTCACTCTTTTGTTGTTGTTCTTGTTGTCACATTAAAAAAGCCTAACTTTGGGAACTGTCTTAATCAAATTGTCGTTTTATTCTTTCATTTTATAGGCAGCAGCACTTTTGTGAAGCACAAAAGTACGTATGAAGAGGAAACGGCGTTGCATTGCTCAGTGGACATGAATTTAAATCGAAAGACAACACGAAATTCATGATACGTACACAATAGGACGCGAATTTCAACTTAAAAATAAAATTTATCATTCAAATGAAAACAGTAGCTGCGATCCCATCATCATTTTGACTCTGATGAAAAACGAACAGAACGTGGGAAAAAAAATCGAAACAATAAACCGAACCAATCTAGGCCGAAACTAGTTTTTTTCAGCATAAATCCAAAGCGTAAGAAATTCGATAAAAATGACGGTTGTATCAAAGTACTTGGACGAAGCGATTGTACGCTATGAAAAGATGGGCTTCTCTAAACAAGCGCTTTCGAAAGGAATCGTTTCGGTGGCGATCGGTGCTTATGTGGCACATATTTCATATCCATATTTAAATAAATTGATAAAAGCGGCGAATTTGGCGCCAGTTTTATCGGAAACAGCTAGCACATCGGACGATGATACATCCGATTCTGATTTTGATTCAGAGTCGGACGATTATGAAAGTGCGATCGAAAGCAATAACATGAAAAGCAACGGTAATATTGGAACAAATCGAATCAATGATAAAAATTGCAATGACACGAGTTGTAAGTTTATTTTTTATAATCATCATCGAAATTATTTGATGAAAATTCGTAATTTTGTTTGTTTGTTTGTGTCATCTCTCAGTTCCTGATGGAACGACTAAACTCGGTGGCGACGATAAGTTGGACAATGATGAAACAGCGCGTGGCGTTGAAACGGACACCGGCGATCGATTGATCGTTCCACCGATTGTCAAACGAAAAAGAAAACACTCCAAAGTGATTAAGCAGCAAATAAAACAGGCGGAAAAATTCCTGGCACAAGCGACACAGGAACGTAAAAAATCCGAACAAGTGGGAAATATATCGTTTAGCCAATTGGAAGAGAGTCGAATAGGATTGAATTTGGAATTTCTATTTAAATTAAAGCGTCTGTTGCATATTATGATACCGCGCATATGGTCACGTGAAATTGGCATTTTGGGTGTGCATACCGCTTGTCTGATATCACGAACATTTCTTAGTATCTATGTAGCCGCCATCGAAGGTTCCATTGTCAAATTTATTGTACGACGTGATTTACGACAATTTATTATTGGCCTTATGAAATGGTTTAGCATTGCGATACCAGCAACATTCATCAATTCCATGATTCGCTATCTAGAAAATAAATTAGCTTTATCGTTTAGGTTTGTATTTGCACTTGTTTTGCATTTTCATTTTTGATCAAACCGTATTAAAATGAACAAAATTTGGTAACGTATGCTTCTTTTTCAAACAGAACGAGATTGGTCAATCATTCGTACAAATTGTATTTTAAAAATCAAACTTATTACCGGGTAGCAAATTTAGATGGCCGAATTGAAAATGCAGATCACAGGCAAGTTTATATATAATGATTATTAACAATTTATCGCCAAGTAATTAACGATACTTAACATTAATTACTTTGCGATAAATTGTCGATAACTCGATTCGAACGATTTGATTTGAACATAATAAAATTTCAATAAATAAGATCACGTTAATTAATTGAATCGTGCTCTTTTCCACTGTCCACAGGTTGACTGAAGATATTTCAGTGTTCACAAGTTCGATTGCTCATTTATATAGCCATTTAACAAAGCCTTGCTTTGATTTGATGCTAATTGGACTGGCGCTGATGCGTTCATCGCGTAAAATGCGAGCAAATATCGTGACCGGACCGGCGTTAGCGTTTGTCGTCATTTCAGCAACGGCATTAATTTTACGTCAACTTTCGCCGAAATTTGGTCAATTAGTTGCTGAAGAGGCAACGCGTTACGGTTACTTGCGTCATGTGCATGCACGTGTCATAACCAATGCCGAAGAGATTGCATTCTACGGTGGTCAACGTGTCGAATTAATGCAATTGCGTGAAGCATTCCGTCGACTTACCAATCAAATGAATATCATCTACACACAACGCCTGTGGTTCGTTATGCTCGAGCAATTCTTTATGAAATATGTGTGGTCTGGCACCGGAATGATCATGGTAAATATCAATCATTTTTGTGCGTGTGTAATAAAATGTTTAAAAAATATGAATGTTTATTATAACAGATTTCACTTCCGGTTCTGATGGGCAATCAACAACCACAACCACAATCGTCTGAATCGTCTGCTGTAATGCCCGATGATGGAATCAGTGAGAGAACTCAATATTTGACAACGGCCAGAAATCTGTTGATATCTGGTGCTGATGCAATTGAACGCTTGATGTCATCATACAAAGAGATCGTTGCATTGGCCGGTTACACATATCGAGTGGCTGGTATGCTTGAAGTGTTTGATGATACAGCGCATGGACGATATCACAAAGTTATGATGGCAGAAGGTCGCAATAATGCTGGTATTTTGGAATTCCGTAACGGACAACCATTGACCAAAGGTCGTATTGTTGTCAATTCGGATCCAAATGATCGTTCAATTTCGCTAAATAATGTACCGGTTGTAACACCAAATTGCGACATTGTCGTACCAAGTCTAACATTACGCATCGAACCGGGCATGCATCTTCTAATCACCGGACCAAATGGTTGCGGTAAATCATCACTATTCCGTATTGTAAATGGCTTGTGGCCAATTTATGGCGGTGAATTGCACATTCCAAAACCGATTATCGGCAAACCAAGCATGTTCTATATTCCACAAAGACCATACTTGACCATTGGCAATTTACGCGATCAAATCATTTATCCAGACACCGTTGATGATATGCTATCGAAAAATTACGACGAAGATATGCTGCACGATATTATGAAAACAGTCGCACTTGAACACATTGTTGCTAGGTAATGCGAGTGATCATTTTTTTATTTTTCGCCACTTTATCATGTCTCATATACCTTTGCAGAGATAGTTTTGATGTCGTTCGAGATTGGAAGGATATTTTATCGGGCGGAGAAAAGCAAAGGATGGCTATCGCTAGATTATTTTATCATAAGTAAGTTTCGCTTTTGAGAACTGTGATAGGCACCGCGGAAGTGCGGACAAGTAAGGATCGCGCTTTTTTGTATTCAAGTGCGACCATTGAAAAATTATATGGAACAAATGCTGGCACCCACTAGTGGCCGTACATCTCTGGTGCCAATAACAGTTCTGTCTCTTTTGCACAAATTTTCCATTTTTATTCACAATTTTTTGAAATTTATAAATTTTGTGAAGCTTGAAAACTATATACGTCTACTTCCTTTTTAGGCCACAATACGCTTTGCTGGACGAGTGCACAAGTGCAGTATCGATTGATGTGGAGAGTTCAATTTATGAAGCAGCCAAAACAGCTGGAATTACTCTACTCACTATCACACATCGACCGACACTTTGGTAATAGAAAACTTTCACAACAAATGCGAATTTTGACACCGAAACATCTCATTTCTAATTGTTTTAATTTTTCTACTGTATTCATTTAGGAAATTCCATACGCATATATTGCAATTCGATGGGCAAGGTGGATGGGATTTCAATTCGTTGTCTGAAAACGATACTCAACATAAGGTTCCTTTGATCAAGAAGCAGTAATAAAATAAACAGAAGAAAATTCAACGTGATAAATGATGATAAATTTAAATCAAAAACTACAACAATTCTTTTTTATTTGAACAAATGAGCCGACATCACAGTCAAAAATAGATTTAATTTACCAATACGATAAGTTTATGGTATTTTGTGAGCCTTTAAACAATTGTACGTAATACATTAAATAAATGTTGGTTATGTCCTAACTTTTATGTTATTGCTTTGATTTTTTCGCCAATTAACATTTCGTTTTAAGTTTTCGACAGATCTGTACCATGAAGCATATGACCGTTTAAAAAAAAAATGAAGTTCGGTAACAATATAATTTCAGGTTTTTAAATTAAAGTATGATGTGAAAAAAAAACTTAAAATCACATATTCAATTCAATCCAAAAGGTCGAAATTTCAATGCGAGCCAATCGATTATCCACAGTCTTACAAGAAGTACATCGTAATTTGGTAGTTCAAAGTACCCGAGTTGGACTTTGCATTATGACGCTCTTTGAAATGGCACAATAAGAGATAGAAATTGCGTTTCATTACGGAACAAATTACAATTATGTATTCCAATTCAAAGCTGTAGTTCATATTACAATCGAATTTTGACTGATGTGTTGTTTATTATTAGATACCAAGTCGAATGTGATTATGAAGCGTGGTTAAATCAAAACATTGTCTTTCATAAAAAAGCATTATGACATCATATACACGTGGTATTTACATTTTGAAAACGTATACAAAATGATTCATATAAATAAATCGACAGGTATTATCTTTGTTTTGTTTTTTTAAAGTAATTCTGTCGGAACATGTGATATTAGCATAGATATTTGCTAAGAAGATTGAGTGAGAAACGGCATTTTATCAATTTGGATGAAAAATGTTTGATATAGATACAGATGTTGTCAGACGTTTTGATTTGAAAAATGTTCTTTTATCACACGTTCAAAGCATCAATATCATTTCTATCACCATTTTCATCATTTAATTGAAAAACATTTACGCTCAATATAAGGTATACCCGGCATTCAAATTCAATCACTGATTTGTTTCTAACCGAATAGCAAAGAGCTAGCTCAATCCAAGTTTAATTTTGATTTCAATTCTCTAGTATAAAACTATCGTTTGTCACATCAAAATGCAGTTTGATTATTTTTTATTTGTGTTCATTGTGATATTTGCTGGTTTAACGAAGGCAGATCGCATGACCACTCTTAAAGAGTTAAAAGTATTGGAAAAGAAAGTCGATGCTGCTGAACTGCAGTCTTATTTAACAACAATTGAACGTTTGGGAAAATTGCAAACTGAAGCCGAAGAAATAAGTGATCTCTACAAGGATGTGGTTAAATCTGCGTTTGGCATATCACTATCCAAACCAACGATACAGAGAACACCGATAGTTGGCGCCCATTGGACAGAAAGTGAAGAATCAAACGTTGGAGCTCCACGGCGGGCAGCTGAAAGTTGGGTGCGATCTGCTCATAATCATCGGAAGAATTCACAGGGGGCACGAAAATCAACAAGCTTTTGATATCAATTTTTTATTATTCCGATATCTTTTTTTCTATTTTATGACGTATTTATTTAACTTATTGAAATTTTTTAGTCATTTAAAATGCACACTCTAACTCTTCAGTTCTGAATAAAATTAAATCACTGTATTATAAAGTAAATCAAATATTTGTAGGTTTTTTTCATTTTTAATTTAGATTGGTGTAGAATTTTTAATGAAAACTACAGATGTCAACGAAACACCAAATCTTACTTCGTTTTCGTTCTATGTGTAGAATGTGTCTATACACATTGTGTAATCAAAAAATTCATTTTCAGTTCGCAAAATTTTTAATTGATTCAGTTCGGTAAGTGTTTAAACAAACTTTTGGGTTCGAATTCGGTCAGAAAATATATTTGTAAAGAGACATGTTTTTGAAAAATAAGAATTTGTTGACATCTTTTGAAAAAAAAAACCGACTGAATTTTCACTTGATGACAAATATTTTTTTTCCTGGTCAACATTGCATTTAAATCGACTATTTTTCATTTAAATATGTTCAATGAATCGCTCCTTAGTAAAATGTTATTGTAGATTTTTTGCGCAAGCTAAGATACTTAAAGTTTAAGTCTTAAACCTTGATTTGCGCTATTTCAATATTTGATGATTTAAAAAAAATGTTGAAAAAAGAAATGCATTTTATGTATTTGCTATTTGTTTTTTTATTTTTTCGTTAAGTCGTTGTCTTATAAAGTTAAAAAGATTCAATTACATAAAGTTACAATTGTTATTAGAAATGAGAAATTGAAGCATTTTTTCCAGTGGACTAAAATTTATTGGTTTCTTTGATTTATAATATCACGTAAGCGTTCGATTTCTTTTTCAAGTTCGCTTGTTTTTTTATCGGATTCAATGAGTTTATTGCTTAAAATTTGAATTTGTTTATCTTTCTCCTTATTTTCATCTGAAAATTGTAAACCAAGTGATTTAAATAATGTGGTGTGCTCTTCTGTTCGGATAAATTTCGTTGAACAGCTCATTGCCGATTGATTTATTGAATTGGCCATATCGTCAACATTATCGATGCTGTATGCACATGAGCATGCTGCATTGGCATGGGTCATTGCACTACAGGCACTTGAAATGTCTGTCCGGGAGCCATTTGAACACTCGTGTGATGGTAACTGCATTCGGAGCTGATTCAGATCATCTGTCACCTGAGTAAATTGATTTTGAAGATCATCATTGCGTTGGGATGAATTCTCGTGTATACTGTTGCTATTGCCATTCCAAAGTTTCAATTTTGTCAGTAGTTCAAATGTTCCAAATGAATCTGGTCGTTCGGTGTGTTTTTGGAGTAGCCTTCATTAGAAAAGAAAAAAAATAATTTGTTTTTTTTTTACAAAATGATGACAAATGATGACAAATGATAACATACGTTTTAAGTAGAGTTAAATATGTTGGTGGTATATTGGATGGAAAAATGCCCTTTCGAGCCGCTTCAATGGTCTTCAGGCGTTCCATATCCGTACTAAATGGAATTAGCAATTCCAGCAGTATAATGCCCAAACTGAATACGTCACTCTGTAAGAATACAAACAGTTCAGAACGGTCTCTTCACAAAATTCTTCGAAATTAAAAAAAAGCTCACACACGTACCTTTGGATTACAATAACCTCTAAGCTGTTCGGATGCCGCGTACGTCATAGTTCCGATCATTGAGTCTGGTGCATGCTTTGCTTGCAATGGGCACGCCAATCCAAAATCGCCAAGTTGTACATACAATTCGCCATTTTTTTCACAACCAATAAATATATTCGACGGTTTTATATCATGATGAACGATATTTTGTAGATGAATGTAACGTAGTCCGCTTAAAACTTGAATGAAAATATTCAATGTGATGTCCAAAGAGTCGTAATTTTTCGTTAGATTTTTCTCAAGCGATGCACTCGACATTGATTGACGTATTCGTGTTTGATTATTCATTTTGGAAACGGCACCATTTGTCCGATTTCGATTGACTTCATCGTCGTCCGAATCATCAACCACCATTGGACGATCCCATTGTTGTATCGATTTTTCGATGAATTTCAAATAAAATTGTTTAAAATCGTTATGTTTATTGCGCTCATTGAGCCACGCACGCAACGTTAATGGACGATATGACATTTGAATGTAAAGTGTTGCCCATTTTAATTTTAAATGCGGCTGTGATTCATTGAATTCTAAACTATTTTTGATAATTTTGTTATTGGGATGTTTGGCATTTGGTTTACACAGACGTTTATCTTGTGTGGCATCCATGACAGAAAAATTGGCACCGTCCACCACATCATCTTGGGTGCGTTGAAATTGAATAAAATCGGACGAGTCATCGGCATGATTGTTTGTCGGCAATTGTAATTGATTCCGACGATCGGTCACTAATTTACCGGGGCACGTTCCAGCATCGGAATCGGAACTCTCACTATCACTTTCACTGTCTTCTTCTTCGATATTTGTTGTTGTTGTGGCACTAAATTTTGAATCAATCTCAAAGATGCCCACTTCGTGGGCTTTCAGGAAACTCATTCCTCTTGAAATCGATGTTAATTTCGATGTTTTTTTCACATACTTTCTGCAAGATAAAATCCAAAAACCAAGTATTAGTTTTTCTTCAAATTCCTTTTTAAAAAATACTCGAAAATTAACCCTATCTAATTTGGGTGCTTACAAAACGAAAAACTAGATTAAAAGAGCGGTCCATTGTCATTATGAAGACTATTGCTCTGTGAAACAGTCTCTGTTGAAAATGTATTTCACAATGAGTTTAAAACTTTCACACTCTTTTCCATCGTAATTCTCATCACACCCCAACATGTCAACAACAAATAAATGAATAAATCACAGATACCTCTTTCGATTGGTTGGACACTTTTTACTAATCGGTTTCCCATCGGTTAATTGTCGATTATTAGTCGATGGATCGTCAAAAAGTGGTTCTAACCAGGCAGCTTTATACGGCACAATATTATTATGATTCAAACTGGCAAATGTTTTAACTTCGGCCAAATGGGATAGCACACGTTTAATTGTTTTATACTTAATGGTGACTTTTTTAACCGCATACTCAATGCCGTCAAGTTTATTGCGGGCTCGATAAACCCGACCAAAACCACCGCCAGCCACAAAGTTTATTTCGTCAAATTCCCGGTGATAACGTGACCATTGCATACCATCCGAATCATTCAGAGGCCAAACCGATTGTAAATTCAATGGTATTTCAGTTTTGCCCCTTGCAACCGTTGCCAATTGATACAAGGCTCTCTGATACTGGCTTCTCATCACATCAAATTCACCCATACGATATGTTTCATCGATTAAATTCATGTGATGCAATTGTTTGCAAATCGTTTTATACAATCGTTCGGCATTTGATTTATCCGGTTCGATCATTGAACATAATTGTTGCACCAGACTTTCAACCAATAAACTAACCGGAGCCGATGCCTTTGTTGCCAGTGTTTCTACAAATGTATCTCGAACACTCGGTGTATTATCCACTAATCTCGTTGAACTATCAAAATGGTCAGTATTTGTAGAATAAGCTGGAGACTGTTGAAGTAATTTTGATACCGGCGATGGTGCATTTTCAACATCTTTTGAAGAAATACAAAAAAAGTATGCATGATTTAACAAACAACAATAGATTTGAATAATGTATACATAATGCAATACACGAGAATGTTCTCGAAATTCACTTACATTCGAATGCGGTTACACTTTCCAAGTGTGTCCAATCGCTGGCATTATCGGATTCCTCATCTGATTCCATTATTTCTGATTTTGTTCTTAAGTAACTCACCGGTTTTATAAAATGTTCATAGTAGTTTCGAATTAAATTTATGCGAAATGTACAAAAACGAGCGATAAAAAAAGACACCTAACTAAGTGAATGAATGAACGTCGTGTTGGTTTGTTTGTATTGTTGAACTGTCATCACACATACTATAGATGTATTTCTGGTGTTCGTAGTAGAATCATGCGTTTGACATTTGTATGGAGTGCGTTCCAATTGTTTTTGAATGTAACATCTTTTATTAGTCTAATGGTTCGTGTATTTTCACTAGATGGCACTATGTGATCCGATTATTTTCACAAAACGTGATTCAAATCTCAGCACCACACGAACGATGATGGTAAAACCGAATCAATGAAATCATCGTAGTTTATAGTTCATTTATTGGTATTTCACCTGTTGAATCAAATGAAACCGCAAATAACATTGTTATGATTTTTTTTACTGGTGATTTTGCCTTCTGAACGTTGAGTAGGTTTGAAAATTTATTATTTGCGATGTGTTATTGATGTCAATCAAATATTCAATATTCAATTTCAACGTGGTTTGCATTTAAATTAATATTGATGTTAACAAAAAAAAAAAAACATCATTTATTTAGCGAAAAAACGAGTCATAATAAAAACAAAAACAAAAAAATTGTTGAAACATTTGATGGAACCAAGTTTCCTTCGGCTTTGCATACAAAACACAGGAATTTTTCCTCTGGAGAAGAAGAATGGTGAGTTCTCCACCTCCTCATTTTCGTCCTCACCGTTCGTCCGCCTCAGAGAAACAACAATATCGGAGGCAAGCATGATATACATCGCGCAAAGTAGTGCCACTTCTTATTCCAAAAGGGAAGACATTAAGCAGCGGCATGTTGAGACATGGAATGAACAGTGCGAGAATATGGTGCGCCACAAAATTTTATTCGCAAATGGTTGAGGCGTTATTGTGCTTTGTATCTGAACATTTTCCGTTTGAACAGAGTCAGCACCGTGCAGCTGATCTGTTTTCAAATCAGTATCACATTCGGATACGAACAGTACGGTTGTGTTGTTATAGTTTATCCATTTTGATGAGGTAGTGTTTTATTCCTAATTCAAAATTGTTTTTACTCCGTTTGAATAAACCGTTACCGCGTTACTCTGTATTAAAAATTGAGTTTTGTTTTTTGATTTGCTGTCGCCTGTGGATCAAAGCATTTTCTTCACTTTTTTCCCACCAACAATTTTTTGTTATTTGATCTGCTTTTGAAACTTTTTGTGATTTCCGTATTTTCATTTTTTTTTGTCTCTCATTCTCATCAAGAGTTTCATATTTCTATTTCCACAGAAATTTTATTTTTCATTCATTAAAACTGGAAAATTCGGTCGAGTTTATATATCCCAATAAACAGCATTTTAAAGCAATCTCCTTAACGATCAGTTTCATTTGAAATGGCATGGTTATTATAATTAAATCGTCTTATGATGTTCGTTTGCTTTGAAAATGTTTTGCAATTTACAAATCATTTTATTTCACTAAATCAAACGGAAAACTAATGAACATTTAATTCTCGTGTTTTGTGGCCTATTTAATAAATATATATGAGACGCAATCAAAACCGATATACTGATAATGATATGATATGTAACCAAAGAACGTTCGCAACAAGAATATATGAATTATATTGAAGGAAAAATGCAGAATTGCGAAATGAGCTGTTAATCTACAAATGCACTTTGACACATATTACAAATAGAGAGTGTTGGTGTTTGTTAGATTCATATATAGCGAAATAGAGAAGAGAGAGAATAGAGAAAGTAATAAAATATCATACTGCTCGTTGAAGTGCACCAACGATATCACTATCAGTAGCATCAGTGGCCGTACATATTTTGCGCGTGAAACTGAAAGCAGATAAATTAGTTAAAATTATCGCATGCATCGGAGATAAAATATGACACTTTTCGAACGCAATTCTTTCCACCGTAAGTATCGCCAGAATTTGATGTCTTTTTAATCCGTTTTTTTTATTAAATCGAAATTCATTGCTCTGTTGAATATGTTGTTGCAATTTATCTGTATCGTTTGGTGTTTGTTTTTGGTTTTGTAAGAATCATGCAATTTGACATCTAAGCCAAATGTTGATTTGAATGCGTTTATTCACATTTCACAACATTTCGACTACGTTCAATCGATTGGATTATTGTGTTGTGTTGTTATCGAATGTAATTGCATTCCTTATTATGTAAAGCATTTCGTTCATGTTTTTTTTTTCACGCGGTGTCTAATGTTCTAAATTAAGAATCACTGCAAATAATCAAGTTGTTTGTAAATAAGCTACAGTTATGAATATAGCGGAAAATGGTGTAATGTTTTGTTATGGTATTTCCGAGAATCGAACATGTACACACACCAAAAATTCCAATATGTATTTTTTGTTAGATGAACGAAACGTGCAACCACGCTTACATACGTATCGTTGGTAAAAACATTTTCATATTTCAAGATTACATGTGTAGCATTTTACTCTTACCATACACACTCACTTTTAGCATGCGCTTATATTATGCAAACATTAAGGTGCTCATCATATGATTAGAACACCAATTAATTATATGGATAGGCATTTTTAAGTCGTTACCTTAAGGCATCAGACGATGATAAAATCGTTAATACTCGATTGAAATCGATGGCATTTTATCAGGTAGACGGTGGGGATGAGTTTCAAATATTTAATTGAAACTGATAATATTAACCCCAGTGTGCTTCATTAACTGCGATTCTCCGAGCAGCGGTCACATCATGTTAATTCACGTCAACAGTTTCGAAAATGAGAATGTCACAAAATTTGCCACACGGAAATAAGCATTATATATTATGCACTCTCCCGCATACACACTTAAATATATATATATATATACATCCTGTGTTGGTCGGAATTTGAGAATGTCTCTTAAGACTTTCACGGCATCAAATAATTATCAACTTCTTTTACACGTTGGCAACGCTCAGTTCATCGCATAATTGCCTTCATACACTACATCAAGGCATAAAATCCACTCAAGTTTAAAACTCTCAAAAGCACACTTTATTTGGCTAATTTGGTTAATTTGTTAAAGGAACTAAACCTTACGTCTGAATCAGTTGGCAACAAGCAGTGTAATGTTTGAGTCGCTTGACGATTTCATTTCATTTTTGATCGTCTGTATTTTTTTTTTTTGCGATATTCCGTTTGAATTTCAAAATTTATGTTGAATATTTTCGTAATTGAATTATTAATTGATAAACAAAATTTAATTTCAGTAAATTAATAAAATGTGATACATTTCAAACAAATCGAAACAACTCACAAAGTTCAAAAGCAAAATGTGCAATTTACGCTTTTTATTTTCATACATCATATTTTTCTTCTGATTATTATTTTTTTTTTTTTAAATCAAATGAAAAAAACGAAAATGTTGAATGTGAAATATATAATTGTGTTACAACCAGTTTATAGGTGTGAAATTTCAATCAAGATAAAAGTCACGTTCGTTAATATTATTTTCTTCTCAATTGAATATTCATAATTGCGAATGGTGGCAATAAAAACAACAAAACCATTTGACATGCAGAGTAAAGAAACACAATTGCATTGAATTCAATTTTTTTACGATGCAATCAATGTGCATGTTATTCTTTAGTACATTTCATTTCAGTGATTTTTCTTGAAATTAATGGATTGAAATTTGCAAAAATAATTAAAATTGCTTACGGAACGGGAAACTATTGAATGGCTTGAATAGTCGTCAAAAAATTGACGGATGAGTAATTATAATTTTTCCACGTTAAAAAGTTCATTTCATAACGTTTTGTTATTGTTTCTTTTGTCCCATTAAAATACACCGCCAATTTGCTTGGAAGCTTGATGTATCGATATATAAATGAGTAGAATTCAAAAAAAAATATTTCTGACACCCAGAGCTTTAGAAATCCTCCTCAAGTACGTTTGTATGCCCAGAAGTCCGCTGAGCAAAATTTAAAGTCGTCGGACTTAAACTCGAGCTGTAGTGACTTTTGTCTGAAAATTCATGAAAATACACAGCAATTCGGTGGTTTGATGTACTACCCTTCACAAGATCCAACGATTTTAAAGCTTAATTACACATCAAGCAATATATATTCAGCAATATAACAAACTCAATCGAAAATCATGCACAAACATTTGGGGAAAAATTTGATAAAATTAAATATATAAAAAGAAATAAAAAATCGTCTGAAGCATAGAATTTTTTTCTTTCTCGTTACTCTTCTTAGAGGCTTCCTGCCTTTAATTTACACAGCCATTCAATCAATGGCTCATTTTTATTTGTGTCTAAATTGTATGGACATCATTTTTCAAGATATTGATAAACGAAACAACAATGTAAGAACTTGGGCGTATGGTTTCCTGGCGATGAAAACGTGTCACTGCGCTTTTATCTCACTTACAAAAATACATCGGAGACATATAATGCCAAACACACGTATTCATTGTTATTTTTACGTTATTTATGTTGCGGAACTTAAAAAGCTGAAGTTGAAAGAGATACTTGTAAACGAGTAAATTTGTAATTCTTATTGTGAAAGATATTGTATATGTTTTTTGTGTCTTGTTCAATACACTTGATGAAATCTATATTTTTATTTATTTATTTATTTATTTATACACTGTCTGTTTAAAGATTGTATACATTCAATTACATTTGTTATCTGAGGTATTCAATAATACTGTCCGATCGATTTCGAAGTGGCACTCTGTGGATACTGATTTCATCTACCAATAACAACCAGAAGTTCAGGTCCTGAACTAATTGTTCTTTAAATCAAATCAAACTTGATAAATTGCATAAATTCACATGAATATATTATGCTATGTGTATTTGGCGACAAAATAGATTTTACACACAAATATACCAACACGATGAATAATAGCTGATTTTGGGTATATTTCGTTGTATCAATTCTCCAACTCCAATCATTTGCAAATTATTTGGCATAAAATTCGCAATGTTCTGATCAAGATCTGATCCCCTAGAATTTTTTGTTGTTGTTGATAGTCGTAAAATTGCCATCTCGTTTGGTAAATTTGTCGCTAATTGCACTTGAGACATTTTCTCATATTCAATTTTTCATTTCTATTGTCATAACACTTCAAAAAGAGCGACAATCTAGTTAGTATACTCGGAATCGTTGAAAATTGGAGATGATATTAAAGTCTAGAGAAGGTTTTATGTAAACTTTGCTAGACAATAAAGAAAGAATGTTCTTTGGTAAATAAAGTACCAAGAACTGAAGCAATGTAATTTAGACGGACGTCAAAGCATTTAAATTTGTCGAATAAATTCTTAATAGAATGTTAAATACCACCGGCTTTGTGTGTCATAATCACATATCAATTCAAATACTCATGAGACGTAGCATAAAAATTGATGGCGATGCGGAGAGTTTGCGTACATTAATAAGTTATTTATTGACTGAAATGGTTGTTTGAAAATCAACATAATTTACAGCAGATTGAAGCTTTTTTATCTATGCACACATATATATTGATGTGACAAAAAGTCACACCGCCTACGATTATCATCAAAGCTATTCGCATTATTGTTGCTGAGTGTGATGCTCTGAGTGCGGATATATTTATATACAAATTCGTTAGAATTTCAATCTTATGTTTGATACGGATTCATTTTCGTTTTATAATGCCGTATAGATTGTTGTTCATCATCATCATTGTTGATATCACACTGATTCATTCGTTCAATTAAAGCAGCACAAAAACATTCAAAAATTTCAACAAAAAAATGATATTAATGATGTGTGTACAAAGAGTTTGTCATCTGTAATAAAACACACTCACACACAACATTTGAATACATGATTAGACAAAAGAGTAGGACGAAAGCGTATATCTAAATCATTTGCTTGTGTTCTCGTCGAAAGCTCAACGTTGCATTGACAAAATAACAATGTCAAATAATAACAATGCGCGAGACTTCATCATCATTGCCGTGTCAGCTAAAAGTCATTGCACATATGACAATTATGCGCGCGACAAAAATTTCATTTTCACGTGTTTGTTTTTTCAATTTACACATGCATACGCACACTTTTTTTTGGGTGCCAAATTCAATTTCACGTCGTGTCTGCGAAATCTCAACTCCCAAAATGCATGGCACACGTACATCTTTCAACCCCCGACCCAGACAGTCACATTGCGTTGAAAATATCTTTGTATCAATATTTCTATACCATAAATTAAGCTCTGTGTAAGCACAACACAGTATGGAATATAACTCTTGATTCGTCAATGCCATCGAATATATTTATAGCATAGAAATTTTGACGCCAAGAATTTTGATAGAGATTTGTAAATCTCTGACTCCTACCGATTACGCCAACCATTTTCAAACACACACACACACACACGGAGAGAGAGAGAGAGATAGACGAAATAACAAAAATACGCGTTCAAATATGCATCGCAGACTAGGGAAATTTCATTAAAATATACTTGAATATTGGTGAATAAATAAGAGGAAAAAAGTCAATGCTTTCTGTTTCATTCAATTAGTTCGGGATTACGATATGCAGCAACAAGTTTAACATTTCGTTCATTAAGTTTCCATTCAACACAATTATTTTGCGTCGGCATAACTCCACCTTATTCAATTCGTAGTGACATTAAATATTCAAACAATATTCAACTCATAAATCACATGCAAACAACGAGTTATTTAAGTGGGCATTTAATCGTTACTCATAGAATTCAGTTTCTTTCATTTCTTCTTTGAATTTCAGTTTAAAATCGTGATTAAAACAATGCCATAAACAGAAGTAGGGGCAATGTAATGGATAGGAGATGGAGGGATTTTATTTGATAATGTTTTTGATGAAAAAAAATTCTTCCAAGTTGCTAGGGATTTGACGAAAATTCTTCCCCATCATCAACTTTGTTCCGAATGAAATTTCCCTCATTTTTTTCAGTCTCTAAGGGCGATTTTTATTTTTACAAATTTAAAAAGACATTCACAGCCTCAGGAACGGATCCTACCGCTAAATCTTTCATTCGTCAATAAATGAGTTGTGAAAAAAAGGGAAAAAATCACATGAAATTAAAATACCGATTTAGTGAAAACCGGTTTGCAACGTTTGCATTTCCTAGGGGGGAGACACCAAGAATAAAATCCGAATCCATTATATAAATTACTAATCCAGCTATTCCACTAATCCAAAAACACAAATGTGAAATCGAAACTATTTTTCCTATTCCATGCACTGTTTCCGTCAAAAATATTAATTCTGCTATTCCGCACTATTCCACTAATCCATCAATAAACTTCAAAAGAAATGTCAAATGGATTTGAAGTGAAACAATTTTTGCTATTCCATGCACTGTTTCGCTATTCCACGCGAATCCATTCATAGGCGTTGCTATTTCGTTGCTATTTCATTGCAATTTCTCGAATCTTTACACTAAAAGTCTAATCCTATTCCACGTGTCTGCCCCCTAGTGCATTTCATATTTGTATCCATACAAATAGAGAAACTATGCCAAAAAAAAATATTCCGATTTATCATTAGAAGAATCAAACACATATATGTATAAGCCAATGCCGAGTCTTTTGACTAAAGTTTGGTGTATATGTGAAGAGGTTCGATTAAATTTTGATAAAGGAACCCATGTGAATGCCGAGACAATATATGAGCAAATGAATTGTACCATGTATTCGAATCGATATGATCAACGTGAATTTTACAAAATCATTGTTTACAAATGCCCGTAGAAAATGTCATCAAATGCACTTGTATAAGTAACATTAATTAAATCGATCGTGTAAATCAGTGGTTGCATTCGTTAACTTCTCTCTCTCTCTCTCTCTCTCTCTCTCTCTCTCTCTCTCTCTCTCTGTATGTGTGTGTGTGTGTGTGTTCGTGCCAAGATACTGACAGTGATGGTTTTTTCCTATCTGAATAGCGCTAGCTATTCGCAGCGTCTGAACAGCATTGCTGCCCAGATGCTGAATCGAAGCGGTTGCCGCACGCGTTTTGTACCACACAACATATTGTCATATAGTCTAAGTAACCAGTGAGCTCACAGAGTATGATGCACTAATGCCATAGTCAGTATACAAACGCATGTCGAACAGAGAACGAACGCGAACGTATATGCTCTGTGTGGTACAAACGAAGTGTGTTGCGCGTGCGGCAACCGCTACGATTCAGCATCTGGGCAGCAATGCTGTACAGGCGCTGCGAATAGCTGGCGCTATTCAGATAGGAAAAAACCATCACTGGATACTGAACTGAATACAGTGTTTGAATGAAAGCCACATAAGGAGTCTTGAAGATTGAAGTAGTGGAGATTCTTATCTCTTTTGTTACACAGATTTGTGTTATGTATTGTACGCCCATTCAGTGTTCATCTGATTTTCGAATTGGATTCGCAGTGAGTCGTTTAACTGTAATTGAGTTGTAGAACACAATGAAGCGCACATCCCCATTCACGTCCACAAATGGGACACAATTGACTGCCTTATTAACTAGCTTCTTTTTGTTTCTATCTTAATTTTCATATCAATCTCTATCCACCATGTCTATCTGCATTGTGCACATATCTTTATATTTCTATTGTTATTTCACTCAAATTAGGCATTTTGTTGAATTGGTGACAAATCAAATTGTCTTACCTTAGAAAAAACTGATCCTTATCTGAAAAACTGATAACGATACCTTCAAATTTCGAATTCATGGAATTACTAAAAAACGAAAGGAGATATTCAAAAATATAAATAACAACACAAATATGAATATTATGTTTCCCGTAAGTCTCGAATATGGAATGTATACCACACGGGAATCTTAGTGGATTATGAGCCACGTAGAATCGAAAATAAAAGTGAATTCAACACTGTAGTGTGTTGTGCTTTCGAAACGCCGGTGGAAAATCATGAAAAACGAAAACGATGTTCTCAAAGATTGTGATTTAAAACTTATGGTAATCTCTGGCTTGTTACATATTCAAACATCAAGCCGCACGTATTTCGATTGACAAAATAAATCAAAACGATGTTATCATCATTTTACAAGCGCACCAAATTCCCTCGCGCCAAATTATAAATTGAATTAGGTTAGACTCACATACAATTAACTAACAGTGGAAGTTATCATATTAAATAATGCGCCGAATGATGAAAATGTTGTTAATCGATGACACGTATGTGCATAATCATGAGAACACATCGTTTTACAGGTCAATGTATGCGAGAAATTCAATGGCGTCGTTTAAACACAAGGCAATATTGCAGTTGATTGGCGTATGGTATGTCTGTTTTTTGCTCCTGAACATATCAATTTTTGCCAAGCACATGCAACAATGTGCACACGACGTAAAACATTGGTTTTGCAGTAGAGAAGCAAAATTAAAAAAAAAAACTAGTCGGATGTCATTTGAATGGCATTCCACATTAGAAGCAGAGGAAAAAGCATTAACAACAATGCCAGAATGCATATTTGCACGTTTCACCGTTTCGAAGAATGAAGATGATGGAATGGGCTCGAGAATTTGCCGTAAACCGCCATATCATGGCCAATTATCAATTTTTTCTCGCTAGACTAAACATTCACCAAAACTTTCATGCGTTTTCCATTTAAGTTTGGCGACCGTGGCTGCCATCATAAAATCTAATATTTACAATGCTATACACATGCCCACATCGCCACCAACTTTTCAGTCGCACCGCCGTATTCTCAGTAGACTCACATATTCGAGTCGCAGAACTTTGTGATGATTTTTTCGTTGTTATGCGCTTTTGTCTCGTTTGCTTTCATTAGTTTTTTTTTATTGTATGAATAGATAATAAGGTTTTCAATTTCTATGTATTTACCGGAGATGTAATAAACATTTTTGCCGGTGGTAAATGTGCCTATCTGTAACGCATTTGCGTTTGAATAAAATTGGAATATATAGATGAGATTTCCGTTTTTAGCTTACCACAAAATTTGTTGTATGCATTGCAAATTATGATGCAAAAGACAAAAGACTTGGATGAAAACAATTCAAGAAATGAAATAAAAGACAGAATGAACGTGATAAACACACAAAATCACCGCAATGATTCGCACACCGACCGCAAAAACGTACGTACGAATGATATTTGCAGCACATGTTAAATGCTTTCAATTTTTGTGGTTCTGAAGTGGAGTTTTGCATTTAATACGGTTGCTCTTGCCGTTTTCTTTCAATTTCATTCGTTCTCTTCAGTTTCGTTTCAAGGGATTGAGCGAGTATGAATGCATTCGTATGATTGACCTAGTGTCCGTATAGAATGCTGATGTTGGTGTATGCAAAGTGGCTCATTTTGTCGCAATTGATTTTACCCAAGAATTTCAATGAGTTTTGTTTTCAATCTTGGCATTGTATGCATTTTATATGCTGCGTATCTATAAAAGTAAAATTGAATCTCATTTTCGATTTTCAAATTAATTTGTGAGATGGGAAAACTTTAGAACACAACATGCTCGTCACTCGATAAGCTGATGATGCTGAATTTGTTTTTTTTATCTGTGTCATTTGTTATGCCATTTCGTATAGTATACTCATTGAAATTCCAATTTCTATGCTGATTTTGTGAGGTGAATCGTGATCAATTTCCAGCAGATTTTTTTTTTTTTTTTTCTTTCAAATGATTTTACTTTTTTACGGAAATTCACTTTGAGCGAAAATAAGAAAAATCATTGATAAATAACATTAATTGGCACTAATTTAAGCAGAAAGAGAAAAAGACAACCGGAAACGGCAAAGTGAAAAAAGAAGGAGAAATGCTAATTAAACTTCTTTATAAAGTTCAAACTATAATTAATTTAACAATTAATCATACTTAATATTGTGAACAAAAAAAGCTATCGTTCGAATCGACGTGATATCTATCGAAGCGTATGTACGTCAACTGTCGTGAAAGTAGACCATTTCAAAATGCAAATTTATTGAAAGCATCTGCATTTAATTTTCATTATGAACAGTTGAAATAAGCCGATTTCACCGAGTACACAGCGAACACAAAGGCCAATTCAAAAGTGAATAAATGAACAATTTGAAGCATGAACGAAATATACAAAGGAATATAAAGAGAGAGAGAGAGGGAGAAAGAAATGAAATCTCGAAACCAACACAGGAGACTCTCAGACAATAAACATTAAATTCTACGACTGTTAAAAGTGATGAGCTTTACGGTCCGGACGGAAGTATATTGATTTTATAATGCCAATTTGAAAAGTAAAATCCCTCCATTTGATTTCTCTTTTTTGGCCATTTTTTTGTTCTTCTTCTTTTTGTTCGTGTCGTTTCTTGCACAAAAACTTTATTGTTTGTTTATTAGCGTTGGAATGAAATTCACGTAAACAAAAGAAATGTCAAATGTAACAAAGGTGCTTTAATCGGACCATTTATGCAAACTAAAAGAAAATGAGCGCTAATTCAACGAAATCTGCAATCAATGAATTCAAACCTAGGGGCATACCATTTATTCGAATGTTCCATATGAATGCGAATTTTGCAAAGAGCGCGAGCCCTTTTGTTGTAAGTGCTGCTCTTTCTTCTATTCAGGTGAGGTACTTGAAACATTATGCCATCCAGTGCCAATAATAGCTCTGATATGGACAGACATTTAACCCGAATTGATATGAAACTTGAGTGAAATTATTCTGAATGTTTCCAGAAGACATCGCCAAAATACTCAATGAATGCTCATTTGATACGTTTTTCACAGATATCGATGCGGATGAATATTCTTCACTGTGTATATTTTACGTATGTATCAGAAGGACCTTATTCTATAGTTTAGTAGTTATTGGTGTAGGTAGGCGCCACCGTCTGTACATTAAAATGTACATTTAAACCAGCGCCATCTAACGTGTTTCATAATTTTTTCGCAAAAAAAGTGGCACTATAACCCGTGTTTGGTATGTATAGAAAACTATTGATATTTTGTGCATAAATTATCATAAATAATAAAATACCCCTCGAGACAATGCCATTTCGTGTAAATCTCTCATCTTTTCTCTGAACAAAATCAAATACTAAAGTATTTTACGGATTTTTCCATTTTGATTGACTTCATTTCAAGAACAGAAAATTTCATTCAAATAAATTAACGTGAATGCCAAAGTGCATTTGCTCGTATTTGTGAAAGTGGAAAAATTAAATGAGAAACAAATCGTATTTGTCAAACATCAATCGTCACACGTTGGATTGATATTTGTACGTGTCCATTTTAATTAACTCGACAACTCATCAATATCGATCGATTAGGATAACGAAAAAATCGTTAACACATCACAGACATCAATAATAATCGTATATGTCCGTTTACTGTTCATTAAGACTTTTTATTGATATTTATGCACAAGCTGAACATTCTTTTGCATCTTGCCAACTGTGTTCGAACAAATAATTCTCATTCAAACGTTTAGCCACCTCATCGAAGCACATACAGATTTGAAAAATTGATTGCGAAAATTTGCTGAACGTCAACAGCTATGGCTATTATTAGTTTAAGAAAAAAACCGTAAAGAAAAAAGTGTTCATGCATTCTTTTCTTCATTCGCATCTCGTTTAAATAGTTCTCATTCAACTCGTTAGTCGAATGAAATGGAAGAAATCGAAATAAATAAGGAATTGGCGTTTAAATCGCAAAAGATCCGTAACGATTTGTTCATAATTAACGGAAACATGAACAATTACGAATAAATAATAGGGAAATAACCATGATTGGAGTGTGGAAGTGGCATTAAATCGGCTCACGGTTATCGCTTCTTCTTTTTTTTTTTTCTTTCTTTGCATTTAAAAAGGCAAATTTTGTTTATTTTTCCTTCCGATTAATTGGAAACTTACTGCCAAATGATTGATGACTGTGTACATTCATTCCACTCAATCATTCAATCTTCGTCGATCAAATACGATGTAAATAAATTTCAATGCTCATACTAAATCTAAACAATCCAATGGTTCCAATGTAAATGTTCAAGTTTTATGCAAACCGATTATGTTCAAACATCAAATTCGATACAATGCTATAAATAACACATCGGAAACAATGTTTTTGATTTGAAGTGGAAATACATACATATACACACACCATACCACCGTCGCAAATGAATAATGGGATTTGTGTATTACCAAGTGAATAAATTTCATCATCTTGGCCACTTCTGGTTGACGTTATCCATATGCGATGCGAATACAGGAACAACTTGTCAAATTCATATGTACACCCTCAAAATTGTTGAAACATTCATTTGTTGAAATGTTTATTGTTCCGAAATTTATAATGTAATATTTAGCTTGTCTACTTGGTGTCAGTTTTCGACAGACACACACACACACACACACACACTGCTATTGGTTGTGACAATCCAAGTATATTATCATATGAAAACAAGTTGTGTCAACAATAAATGCAGTGAATGCTTCCTGTTGCAGAGAATGTGACCAAAAGTTTCCAAGCAACTTAACTCGTGCCAAAGGCTGAAAATTCGATTTGGCTCACCAAATATTACAAGAGTGGTGACCAAACATTACGAGAGCGGAAAAGAAAAAAAAGATTAGTTTGTACTGGAAGGAATTATGCAAAATAGTAGCGCTTACATTTGAAGTATCATCAGTTACGTGGCTGCTTGATACAAGTATTCTTCGTTTTATTTGAAAATGAAATCAAACAAACGGTCGTTCAAAAACCAATTTGTCGATGTAGCCGTTTTAATACTTGTAAGACTCTGTTTAATGCGAAAAACACAATAAAAAACACATATATACAAATTCTTCATTTCTTTAAGTAATTTTTATATCCGCTGTCAATATTTATAGCCATGGTTTAACATGTGCAATTTGAGCTTAAATTTTTTTTGTTCCATTTTACTTGTTGCATTTTCCAGTTTAAATGAAAGTAATGTGTACACATTAAACACCATTCATGTACGCGTTGAACCTATAAAATGATAAAAACCACATTAAAATTTAGTGATGCAAACGAAAAACTTGGCAAAACTTTTAAATTACTTAATTTCCATTGCACACGGTGTATCCGCACTATCTCTCTCTACATTCGTTGTAAGTTCAACTATACTACAATCTTTCGTTGTATTGGAAATATATACATATAGATATTTTCTTCTTTTAAGTATGATCACATTGTACCGGTAACTTTTAAACCGTGTTTACAGTTTGAAATAAAATTTATTTTCATCTCGAGCATATAGCCCATTCACAGTTGCTCATAAAATATATAGCAAATACAAAGGAAATTTATGTTGAACAACTCAAATAAAACCGATTTTAATGGAATGTTCACCGATGACAGATATAAATACCAAAACCATTAAATTGAAAATGAAATTGAAATTCACGAACGGCAATGCACGAAAAGATGAACAAGAACAAAAAATAAAAAGAAGGAACAAATCCACAAACTTTCGCATTACACTTGAGAAAATGGAAATATTCTTTTGAACGCGCGAATTATCCAAAATGTATACAAGAACAATACCAATGAAGCGTATCCTGCATCCATACTTTTTTTGTCATTTTCATTGACACCTTTTATATAAATATAAAAAAATAATACGAATACAAATGAATCTCATCAGAGTACACAGCTTCCGGTTGTACATGGCTAAAAAGTAGAAGTAGAAACACTTTTTTGAAATTGGGTTTTCGGTATGTTGATGAGACGATTTCATTTCATTTCAGTTTTTTTCTTTTCATTTTATTTTTCCGACGGTGAAACTTTTCCTGCTAATTCAAATTCTGAACAGTGATTATGGTTTTGTCAAAGTGATACTAACCTCAAGGGAGGATTATGATTTTCAACTTTGTACTTGACTCCAAAAATATCCGAACGTATGAAGAAAAGAAGAAAAAAAAGCACTCCGATAACATGGTTGTTGTTGTTGTTTTTGAAAATCGAAAAGTTTTTCCATCTATATCGAAATGCGCAAACCGATTTTTCGCAATAACATTTTGACGCTTTGATCCCGATGACAACGACTAACATGAGGTTTGTTGTGTCATTGGTATTTTCGGTAGAAAATGTACAGAACCGTTCGCATGACACGAACACTATTCGTCATTTATAAAACGTACATATATCGCTAATCATATATATATATACAATGAAAATTCATTCATTTGAATGTATGTACGATTGAAAGTTTCATGTTAGTTTGCACTTATACGTGTTTTTGTACAAGAGAGAGAATATTTTTTTTTCATCTACATCACAAACTTTTCACCCGAATGACGATCATGATGGAATTGTAGTCATTTATAGTTTGGTGACTGCTTTTTTATGTGATGATTTTTTTTTTAAATTAACAGCAACGACACTAAACCATGAGGTGTCACTTGCCAAAGATAAAAAATGGGCGACAGATTTTAGCCATTGACAGCTATTAAAGCACCAATGCGCAAATGATGAGAAAGAAAAACACGTTCGAAAGACGAATTGACGATAATCAATATTATTGCGAATTTTTCTTCTTCTTTTTTTGTCATATTTATCGATATTCACACAATGTTCACGCACATATGTCTACGCACGCATTGTGTGATAAATAACCGAGAAATCATAAATTAAAATTACATTTGAAAAAACGAATAGTCGTTTGTTTGGCTGCTTTGCGAGCAATGTTTATTCTGTGAAAATGTAATCAAAGGCAAGAATCACATCAAAATTTGAAATATGAGCTTATGACTTGGTTATGAGTGTGTGTGTGTGTGTGTTTGTGTTTATTTTTGTGTACAAGTACATTGGGATGGAGCGGCTAGAGATAAATGGTTCATACATAGTTTATGATAATTATTTTTTTATTCGTACTGGATTAAGAATAGGCTCTGCAAATAGATTAAAAGAAAAAGTTGATGGGTGGTTGACATCGGCATTAAGATCAAAAACCACAAAAACCAACGTTTTTAATCCGTTATCGTTAACATTCATTTTGTTTGGCATGTGTGTGTATGCGGATATTGTCCATTTTCTAAATTTATTTTTTTTGTTGTGTGTATCCATTAAATTGATAAAGTGACGTGTTTTTCATGGGCTTGATGTGTAAACAATATAACCGCCAACACAAACTAAAATGCGCATTTAAATAAACATTTAAAATGTGGCCACTTTTTTTAAATGTCACTCTTTCGCTCTCTGGATTGAATGTGTACGCGCATGTGTGTGTAAGTGTATGCCAAAGCGAAGCCACAAAAAGAAATCATTCATGTGAAACTTTAGGGGAATTAATTGCAGCTCATGAATTATGAATATATATCTATTCGATTAATGTTTGCACAGTTTCTTAAATTATGCTGAAAAATGTTATTTGTTCGAAAATATTCTAAACAATAACTTTTCATCAACATTCCATCTTCATCGTTCGTCGTTTATATTTGAAATGTGAAACGGCTGGCAGAGCTGCTTCGGGGTTACCGAGAACATAAATCGGTTTTATCGAAAATGAATTCAAAAACTTTCGTTCAAATAACATTTGATCCATCAAATGTTGTTTTACGAAATCCAAAAACCATTTTAAAATCGGTAAGCATTCAATGTGATGATTCGATGTTTCGCTTATAGTTTTCATCGTCAAACAAACTTATGACAAAATTATTTATGCATAAAACACGAAGAAATGAAGTGAAGCAGTATGTTTTTCGAAAACCTATAAACACATTGTATCTGAATTGAGAAACTGAGACGATTACGATTTGAAATTCACCCTCCATGTCGAAAGCAAAGCATTAACAAATTCGGTAGCCGAAACAATTTATTGAGATTTAATGCTACAAAGTTGTTTGTATGGATGATTTGATCTTTTTCAAAGTCAGAGATTTAAAACGATGCTTTTTTCTTCAACACTATTTTTAGAAACAAGTAAACGGAAAATTCCAATTTCTCTCTTTCGCTCACATTTTTTTCTCTTCCGGTATTTCATTGCCGATGTATTCAATGGCCGATTAGAATACGAACCAGTTGAAGAGATGTCACTGATGATTTTCATATCAAAGGCGAAAAAATCAAGTGAACAAATTAGGATTCTCTGTTGGCGCTCGTTTTCCGTTTCCGTGCGTAATACGTGTGGATGTGTGATTTTATTCACATGAACATTCTGAAAGTCCCCCTCTTTTCATTCGCGTTGTTGTAACTAACTTTTTTCCGTGTCACATCACGAAAATACAATGGGTCCTGGTTTGTCAAAGGGAATCAGTGTGCCGAATTCGTGGTGTATGTGCGAATTTACTGGATCTTTTTTGTTACTTTTTATTTGGATGATTTTTCAATTTGTTATTCCATTCACAATGAAACTCGATTCCGCATTACAAATAAGCATTGACAAATTCACTCACACACACTACGCCCAACAAATATATAATATAAGATTATTGAATTCACATAAAAAGCTTACGAAAACACTTATACATTATTTTCATTGGTGAACATCAAATCAATTGTCGTTTACGCAAACACATTTTTCATGCTATCTTATCGCATTCATTCTGTGCCCACCCTCTATCTCTCTCTGCACGCCATTCATTCATTCAATACAATTTTTTTTGGTTATATGTGAAAAATCCCGGACAACGATTGTTTGATTTGTTTGTATGTTTGCAAGGTTTTTGAGGCTTTGGATTGCAATGTGCGTATAATGAAATCAATATATATTCATATACATAAACAAGGTGGCCCACGTATACTTTGATCCATACTAATTTTTACGCTATCGACTATCGAACAAACAAAATTCTTGATTAATTCAAAATTCATAGATTCAATTGTTTTCAATATTGTCATAAAAATGACTTAAAAATGTTTTTAAAAAAATTCCTGATAAACGCAAATTTATCAATTTTTTTCGATAACCTTCAATTTTGTCAAACAAAGACTTTCAAAACAATAATAAATAATCATCATTTAATCCGAAATTGCATTAACATCCTAACTTGTACCTCAGTAATGTGCGAGGGGGGGAGGGGTAGGGGGGGGTTTACCCCCCCGTGATTTGGATGGGACAACATTTTTTCGTGAAAATTATTCGAATTTGCTAGGGTTTTTCACGAAAAAAGTGAAGATCTTTTCTTTTTTTTTAGGTCATCAATGTAGAAAATTGAGGAGAATTCTTTCAATTTGCTAAGGTTTTTGGTTCCGAGAGATTTTTTTCCGATTTGCTAGGGTTTTTCGCGGAGAAAATTCTTTCGATTTGCTAGGGATTTTCGCCTCAAAAAGTGACTTCCAAAAAAAAAAAAAACGAAAATTTGTCTGATTCGCTAGAGAATTTTTTGTTTTTGAAAAATCACCCCCCCTGTAAAATGTAGCTCGCACATTACTGCTTGTACCTAGTGTTGGCTGCGAACATCTACGAATTCTCGTTCGTTCGTAGGCAATAGAAATAAAAATTTTGTCCGGTCGTTCGTTCGTAGAAATTTAAAAATTAAATTGTGTTCGTTCGTAGGAATTGAACAAAAAATTTGTTCGGTCGTTCCAGCGATTTTTTATGTCAAATATTAAGAAAATTTGAAATAAAAAATCGCCACGAACGAACGAACAACATTTTTATTTTTCAAAATCTACGAAGGAACAAAAATGTTATTTATATTGGCTACGAACGAACGAACGTTCGTAGCCAACAGTACTTGTACCATTAAATCTTTTGAATTTTAGCCCAAAAATAAATTCCCCTCATATGATTGGGCGTTTGGTCTTTCCTTTTTTTTCTTTTAAAAAAGAATTAATTTCCAATTTAAATATAAATGTTTAAACCGTATAGTAACTTTCATCAACGATTTAGTGTCGAAACAGCTGTCAATTTCATTTTAAATGGACCATAGCCGAACCATAACAAAACAACATTACCAGCGAATTTATTATCGATAAGTTTTCGAATAAAAACATGCTTAACATTAAATGTATTGGAAAATGTAAATAACCACATTGTCAAGCATAAGCTCAACCAATTCAGTTGATCCAATTTAAAATTCCAAAATTATGCGTCAAGCAAAAAAAAAAACAACGAAAATCAAACTCCGATTTCGGACAGAGCACAAAAACACACATATAAAAATGTCAATATTTATTGAAGATTCTTTTCTTTAGCTTTTTCGAGGAATTAAAAAAGAATTCCAAGAAGAGTTTCAGTTCGTTTTGATATTTTGAATATAAATTGCTAAAAAAATCCCGGTCGTTCGTAGCTGAATTTCCTATTTCGATCGAATATACTTCATTTGTTGAAAAATGTGAAAGAAGCAATTTCGATACGATAACAGCAAACTCAATAGCTTCGGTGACCCAAAAAACAAGTGATGAGCGCCAAAGATAGAGACAAGTTTAAGCATGACTTTTGCCTTCGGTTCCTAATATACGTTTGTTTATTCAAGCATATGGCTCTCGCATAATCGGATACGAGATATACGGTAGCTGATTGTTATGAGAAATTTTAAACATTTTTTTCAACTATAAGGCTGTTCACTAACTATGTCATCTAAAAAGGAAAGGGATACAATAATAACAAATCAGCCAGCAGAATCCTTCAAAAGACAACTAATGATATTTTGACGAATTACGGAGGCTATAGCTTTTAAATCAGTGCTTAAATATTCAAAGAAAGTTACAATTGATTTGATCGCAAAAGAAAGGAGTTCCGTTGGTTAGAAATTCTTTGCTTGATACTACTACCTTTTGATGTGTCACAGATTGAATAGCACCAGATGCAAACTGGCCAAAACTTGAATAAATTGGCCAGTAGAACTATGAAAACTGGTGTTTTTGGGTTGTGTGATTATAATCTTTATATGGAATTTGCATGACTGTAATGCACACCAATTTTTAAGGGTACAAACTTTGTACTACAAAGAAAGATGAAAGTTCCTTATTTATGCAAACAACAATCGCTCGCATAGCTTCTAACCAGGGGTCCGAGGAGTCGGATTAGGCCACCACCTGGAGTAAAGGTGTCAGCGAATATTCGGTTCGAATTTGTTCGTTTGAGGTCCTGGAAAACGGATTGTGAAGCTACCCCTTAACAAAATTCTAAAGTAAAGACCTTTTTTGAGAATACATTTTTTGGGGCATAAATTCTTTCAATTTTCTGGCACTTTTGACAAGAGAGTTTTTTCTACTTGTCAAATTCAACAACCCCCCCTTTATCAATTTTAATCGCAGTGGAATCAACCCCCCTCATGAAAATGAAAAATTCTTTTGGAAGGAATTTTTAGTCATTCATTTTTCGGAGACCAAATTACCCCCTAGATATTTCGAAAAAAAAAATCGGACTTACCCTCCTTGAATCGTCAACTCCAGAAGCTATGCTCCATCTTTTGCCGAAGAGTAAAATGAACGTCGGAAATTTTGAAATATGTAAAAATGAAGACGAAATTGGAGAAAGAAATATTGTTTCCCATTTCTGGCTTGGCAAGAATCATAATGGTCCCATGAATTCAGTTTTCTTCAAGGAGATTTACATCAAATGAGAAGATTGAACAGGAAATTCATGATTATTTTAAAGGGTTCACAAAAGTCTATCATTCGGAATGTACGAAAAACTTTTGATATCGTTGGATACACTACGTGCCGAAATGGGATTATATATTGGAGTATAAAATCGATTTTTTTGTCAAAGAAACTTGAGTTTTTGTTGTTGTATAGTTTACTTATTAAACGGCCTTGCTCTTCATATATACATTTTTAATAATCGATGAGAGTATCGCTTATAGTAGTAATCTAAGTAGCATGGAATTTGTTTTCTTTTTTCATAAACAGTAATTACAATGTTGCGAAAAACATCATATGTTTAATATTATTTACGAAAATTAGAAAAATAGAGAGAAAAACATCGTTTGTAAAAGGGCATCGTTTGTATGATGGATTTTGTGTCTGTTGGTGTGCTTTATGGTTGTTTTCGAGAAAATTCAATTTATGTCAAACAAAAATTCGGGTGCTGTGGCGTCTCGTTGTATTCGTCCAAGTGACCCGAATGATTTTCTCTAACCAAACAACCAAGCGAAGGATAACTTTTGAACATAAAAGCATGTAAACACGTTTTTGTAACATCAATTCATATGTCAAATGAACGATCGAATAGAGCAAAAATATAAAAACATCATTTTGTTACTTAATTCAAACATTTGGTATTTTACAAAGAATTCTTTGATGATTACAGCATAAAAATCATCTCTTTGCTTTGCTAACGCCACCATAAAATGAATATGTGTAACATGTAATGCTATTCGCATACTTGCCATTCTTACAGTCAACATTTCATCTCAAGCTCTGTTTATTTGGAATTTGTGCACGAAAATCACTGGAACACTTTGTGTGAAATGATGGGACTGAACACAGGATTATTCCTTCAAGATGATACGATCTGAAAATCTCTTATAAGAACATGGAATATGATCAGAGCGCGGCTCACTCATAAATGAGTTTTGAATTTGATTTTGAACGGCGTTTATTGCATTCCAACAAGTGTTTGATGTGTCATTTGGAAATGGAATGAGAAAAGGATTCACATTTAATTGACACACAGAAGATTGTGATGAGAATGACTTTCGAACAAAATGATGAAACTTGTATAATTCCATTGTTTTTTTTTTCTTCTATGCATTCATGTCACTCAAAATCTTGAGACAATCAATTAAACAAACATAAAAAATAATTTCTTGAATAAATCTTCTTGCCGCTGATGATGATGATGATAATCGAAAATTCAACGGCCAAGAGACATTTCTCTGTTTGTGTCGAACTAAATTTGGGTAAATGATTGAAGCTTTTGACATGATGGAAAAAAAAAAACAATGGTCCAAATTAAATCACAACACCGTTTTATGACCCTTTCATAAAATAACAGTATCGCGTGCGCCTTTTTTTCTCTTTTTCTTCGACGTCGAAGAGAAAAAAGAATTCAACCGTTCACATTGCAACTTCAAGTGTTTTACAAATGGTCCAAGTGCCATATTATCATTTTCGTAACATCACCTCCAGCAATGCTGCTATTTACATGTTTCATCGTACATCCCTCGCTTCATATCTTTGTTTGATGACATTTTGCCTTGAATAACATCCACTTACAGGTTGCCGCTAGCAAAAACGTAATCATCACAACATCATTGTGAACAACACAAACTACTTAAAAAGAATCCGTACAAGAAAGTAAATTAACCAAATTACTTTAAAATACATTGCATTACATTTAAAGTATGACAATCAAACAAAGCATACACCGATATGATTTCAATTGCGTCATTTTTCTTTTTCGCAGCGGTTATTATTCTTTTTGCTTTATTCGCCACAATTTTTTGTTTTGTTTTTAAAAACAAGCATCTTTTTGAACTAAATCAAGTGCGACGAAGACAAAGAATGACACCCCAATACAATGAATGAGGCATTTTTTTATTTCAAAAGAGCTCTCTTCTTACAAAGTCGATTTCAAAGTCGATTTCGATCCTGTTTCACCTACTTTTTTTCGCTCCATTTACTTTTTATGCTCTGTCCTTTACTCACCCCTCTTGTATCTTTTTCACGAGAAAAAAACTGATCACTTTCTTACCACAATGATCTCCAAGCACTTAAAAATCGATTAAAGCAACAATGAAAAACGGAAATTAAGACATGTTATAATTGTGAAGTCTAAACTAAATTCAATTGCATATAATCATTTAATGTGGTATCTTTGGTGAATGGTGTCACTCAAACAGCATTTAGCTATTGTATATGAAAGCAATACAAGAGATTGTGGTCATTTGTGTGGTAAAGTTTTTTATGCTATCAATGTGAGTGTCTGTCATGTGAAACTGATTGTTCATTAAAGATATCAATTTAGTTAGCTCGATTACCATTTTCAATGAATGTTTCCTTCTTCTATTATATCTGCTCACTTTATCCTGCTAATGAAAAACCTACAAAATGAATGCCATTCAATAAATAATGGGTATTACAAACACACATAAAGGTGTTGAGTCTTCTGTGACAAGTGCCTTGTTATTTTATATACATAAAAACCATCCAGAACCATAGAAATGGATCCAGAAGGAGCAATATAATCTACAAACATTTCGTTTTGAATCTACGCACAACCGTCCACATGCAAATTAATTCGAATGGCATAGTCAAAACGAACACAAAAATGCGCATTTCTTTGGAACGAAAGCAGTTTTGTTTCGTTCGCCCCCTGCTATCACGGATGGAAATTCAATTATTCCAATTTGGGAAAATCTGCAAAACTTTTTCGACACATTGTGACGATTATTATCCCGGCATTTTAAAATGAAATTTTTTATCCGCTTGAAAATGCTCCATCTCAGTTTGGTCCGTGGCACATTTACGCGCAATGTGTGTGTGTATATTACGTTATATGGTGTACGCACAATAAAAAAATCCCAACATAATTGCAATGAAAGTGGGTCCAGAATGTGTATAAAAGAAATGAGCCGCACTTGTCACACGAATTTAGCCATTTGAAAACATAATGACTCAACAGCTATCAATTTCCACTTTGACACAATGTGTGATTGACAGTTTAACGTTGAACCGTGGTGTGTGTGTACGTATTTGCTGTTTGTTGATTCGGTTTAAATCTGGTGTTTCGCCATATCACACCGGTCGACATATCTTCTGTATTATTCGCATTCTCAGGCGCATATTATCTCACATCGATGGATCGAAAAATGTTTTCATCCACTCTGAATTCCATTGAACTTTGAAAATGAGATAAAGAAAAAAAATATAAGAAAAAACAACAGAAATCATATTGTTGAACGTCTCAAGGAGACAATATTTAGATTGTGTGTCTATGAGGCTCATACTGAATACATGGGCGCCGATCGGAGAAAGATACTCACATAATGTTCGGGCGTGAGGATGAAGAACACTTCAGGCTTGAACAGGGATAAACTTGAATGAAAACAAAATTGAAAAAGAAACCAAACTAAAGTGGTTTTTTGTCTAGCTGACAAGATGAGATTAAAAATCATCAAGTGTGTACGAAAAAAAAGCAGATGTGTAAATATGACAATATTTTTTTCTCCTTTTTCTCTATCGTTGTCGTTCGATGAAAATCGTAAAAAATAAAGATGGATATTAAGAATCAATCCATCGATTAGGAGCGAGTCGCATCGAACGCATAAGATGAAATAAAAGAATTGAGTCTCTTGTTCATCATGATTCGATTCGCATAATATGGAAAAGCTGAAATGGTTTACGCATTGATAAGTCGTCAATAGCAAAGCGTGCTTGTTCGCACGCTAGTTCATTCAAAACATTTAGACTGATTGGAAATTGTTTACATTTGGCTGGCAGGCAACATTATCAGTGGCACGCGCACATTACAGATTTGACACTCATCTCATGTGCGCTACCTTTTCGCCCGTTCGCCATTTGTGTTTGTCTAGTAAACACCATCTTAGTCACATGAACACACACAGAGAGACGCTCAATCATAACGTAAAGCGTAAACCAAATCTCAACCGCAAAAACATTAGATAAAATAGCAACAATATACAATTCATTAATTTATATTTGTGCGCAAATACCAATTAATTTCATGTTCAGCTGTTTTCATTCTTGCCAATTTTCATTACAGTTGTCTGCATTGTGTTTGTTAAGTGACGCTTCATTTTCTCTCCGAGCATATATGTAATGAACATAAACGATGCAAAGCATTCATATCGTTATGCCAGATACAACAAAACGAAATTTATATGTAAATATGTTTCGGTTTCACCACTGACGCATTTGATAGATGCTGATTTTGCCGCTTATACAACTTTTCCTAGTTGATTTTCCGTTGGAAATTAATTTATACGAAATTCCTTTCGCCAACATTTTTCCCGTCAACACTCAACATATTCTTCTCGTTCATTTACAATGATGTATGCAAATTTTTATGTATGGTGGCTCTTTTTATGAAACTTGGCTATTACTTGTTGTTATTGTTGGTGGCGGTTTTGTTTATCTACGTATAACACGATTGAAGTACTCATTAAGTGAACTTTTTTTTTGTTGCTGTTGTGATAAGGATGATGTATATGAGCGCGTTTGAATGAGATAGGTAATTGGAATACTTTAAATTTTATTTACAAACCAACCGGATGGTTAAAGCACTTTCCAAACAAATAATTAAAATAATTTTATGAATAACAATCCATTAAAATATATCGGCGCTCAACATGGATGGATTATAAATCTTGTTATTGTTTATAAAGAATATCAATAATCTGATTACTTTGCTTTGCTTTACTAAGCTTTCAAACTAAAACTTTGTCTACTTATAATATTTTAATGAAAAAACAAAATATTTTTTTGTTATTGGTCAATTTCTATATTGAAATTTAAACTTTAGTTTCAAAAACCAAATACATGGGAAACAAGCACCACTTCAAATCCATTTTTATGAATGACGGATTGCAGACGGGGCTGTTTGGTTTGATTGAACGTATAAATATCCAACGGTTGTATAAGCTCACAAACAATGAATAAATTAGAAATTTTGCCGGTTTTTTAAACACAAATAATATGTTTTATGAATTGCATAATCACATTTTTGATATTGTACCATTACAGTTTGAGGATGATTTACTAGTAAACGAATTAAAACAATGCAGATTAGATTTTGAATGAAAGCCGTAATTCTGTTCGTAGAAATTCCAGTGATTGTTTGAATAAATGCATCAAAATCATTAAATGGATATCCAAACAGTCAAATTGAATTGATTACAATTTTTGTTTATGGTATTTGTCGGCAGTGCGATAAATTATAAAAACAATGAAATTGCAATGAATACACCGAAATCGTGCTAATAAATGTCGTTATTCTGAGATAATTGGTATTGATTGGACACTCAAAATTTGCAAAATAAATATTATTCTTCATGCAAATGTATAAAAAAATATGAAAATTTCCCACTTGCAGAGAATATGGTATCTGCATAAAATTATCGCCGGATGGATGTCGAACAAATGGTTTTACAAATCGATTTCAGTTTTATGTTGAACTGACACTGTTTTTCACAATATATGTGAGGAGGAGCGCTCTGAGGAGCAAAACTCCCCCTCAGTGAGGAGATCTGCTCCTCAGCATTCCTTCAGTACCACAGAGACAAAAATAGTCTCTGATGTTCTACGAACCAGAGCAGGCAGAAAGTTCCGATTATGGTTTGCACTCCAATCTACATACTCCACCACCATTGCACAACTGTGTGCACACTACAGTGCAAATCATTATTCGGAAAGTTCAGCCTGCTCTGGTTCGTTTGATAAATGAAACCAATAACATGGTTTGATTTGGGTTCACTTCGCTGCCGTTAATTAATCGAACTTTTATTGAACCAGTTATTTGTGAAATGAATTCCATGCCATATATGCAATGTTATTCTGTACCATGTGTGCCCTATATTGAAACCGCAACGCAAATATGTAAACCCACGCATTGATGCTCAGACAAAATAGCTTCACAGCATCATTTCATAATTCTTTTGTGTAACATTTTTTGTTATGAAATAATTCGCAGCATTTGGAGTTATCACATCGATATTTTTTTTTTGACTTGAAATATGACCAATAGAAATGCTTTTTCCACAAAACAATCGTTAATTAGTTTATTTAATTAGCATGGTCAATATAAAAAGGGACTAATTACATTAAAAAACGATGACCATGGCATATATATTTTGCAGTGTGATAAAGAATTCGTGAATTTTAGCCTCATCATAATACTACACCATAGGTGGGCAAACATTTACTCCCGGAGGGGAAATGGTATGCAAAAAAACACTAACAAATCCATAGAATTTTCATCTCGAAAAACCGGAAAAAAGCAAAAAACTTCAACAGAGTGTCCAAAAGCCTCACCAAATCGAAGGATTTAAAAAGTTCAGATGGGGGGAAAACTCCGATTTTTTCGTTTTTATGACGGCTGTAAATTCTGAACTCATGTGTGAAAGGGGAGGCAAAACACGTGTTTATGGTTTAGTAACACAGAAACCCCTCCCTTTGCCCACATATTATGCGACACCATTCATAAATGTTTTACATAGCGAAAATTACATCGTGTACGCGCTTTTTTTAAGTCTATGGAAAAAAGTTGTCAAATCAATTTCGATAAAGTTTCGCTGCGAATTTTCAAACAAAATTAAACAACTAATTGGTAGCAACTAATCTACCGACTTCATTCATTTGTCGAATGTTTGAAATTCTTTACAAATGTTAGCTTGTTTCCATGCCGTTCGTCGGGAGTTTAAATCCATTTAATTTTATAATTGGCAAAATGTTGAACATTTTCTGCCGTATGTGGTAAAACATGTATGTTTTGAGACAAAAAAGAAATTACACAGAAAGAAAGCGAATTTGATTATCTAGCGAATACATCTAGAATGTTTTTTTTTTTTTCATTTTTCTCTGTGTGAATTTGAAAATTTATGTCGTACTTGGATGTATCATTCCAATTATTTGTGGTATGCGAAGCTTTTAAGAGGACGTAAAATGAGGCTATATACGGCTATATACTTAGTTATAAAATTTGGTGATTTTATTTTGATAGCACAACATCCCGTCAAGTACACAATAACTGTCAACACATTATCAGTGCCATTATCATAGTATTGCAATAATTTTCATTTTACTATTGTAATGTGCCCATTGTGTATGATGTGCTTGTGTGAAAAAACAACGAATAACGCATATTTAATAAATGCATGTGATGAACACATTGCATGACATAATATGTTAAATACTGTTTTTTTGTGTTGAATTGGAGTCATTTGCAGTGCACTTTTCATTTGTCAAAAAAAAAATGATCAACACTCAAAGGCCAAATAGAATGGCAGAACGTTGATGACTGCTATTTTACATATGAAAACATGATTTTCTTTTTGGAAGTGTTTTTCTTTTCACTCGGCCCATTGTTTTATTTACACACGATGAATTTGCAATTCAATGGAATTCGAATTATGTATTCCACTTATTTTTTGTTTGACTTTGTATTGCTTCATTCTTTGTGTATTTGACTGGATCCATTGTTTGATATGAAAGCTTAAGAATAACAAAATGCCACTCTTTTCTCTTTTTCTCGCTCTCATTTTTTTGCCTCCCGTCTAATGTAAAAAGAGTTCGGATTGCAATCCATTTAAGATTTAATATCCATTTTCATTGCCAAAATTTGCGACGAGATAGCATGGCTTCAAACGTCTTGCATACAAATTTGGTTGGCTGTCACGTTCGTGTTTTTTTTTTCTCGTTGAAAATTAAATTGACTACACAAAATCAGTTACAAAGTTGTGTGACCTTTAAATTCTATTAACCATCCACCCCCAATTGACTGAGCGCAACTAAAATCTCATTAAAATCGTAATATATTTTAAACAATCGTATTGCATAAATTATTCAACGAAAACGGCAGCCAAATTCGGAAAGTGTGTCGAAAAATTTGTGAAAAAAGAGAGCAATAATAAAATATATATTGAGTCTATTAGACCTATGTCATTGAGATTGCGATACGGAGGGTGAAAGAGTTTGACGCGACCACATTGAACGAGACTTAGCCCGAGACACAAATCTGAATCAACTTGAAACGTAGCCAATCAGATAAAAGTTCAGAAAGCAACTGATCCCCATATCGATAACAACATTTGACGCCACTCCGAAAATTCAACAATATTATAACTATACGTATAATAAAAATTCCATCGTTATGGGCGAAAAAACCACGGCCAAAACTTTCTTCATTTGTATGTATCCCTTTATCGTTTGGCGTATATCAATTCAATGCGTATTTCATTTTGTGTGATGAAGTTTGTACGGGTCCCACCTAAATCATTCGCAAATTGAGTTTGAATGTTGTTTTCGTCAATGATTTTTCTCAATCAAAATTGATTATTCGACCAAAACAAGAACCAGTACGAATACGACAAAAGCAAAAGGCTTATATTCTCACTCTTACCCACTCACGTTTACTCTCATTTTAATAATATATTTAGTGTATTGCGGAACTTATTTATCTCATATACGTGCACTGATTTCAATTTGACTGATCAGTGAATACTTAAAGGTTACAATAGGAAATGATTCATACAGGAGAACGGCTTGGATGGGACAGAAAAAACGTACACCCGTGAAAATATTTGCTCGTCTTCATTCACATAAATCTAGTAAAAGATGGAGAGAGAAAGAAAAAAATATCGAGTATATGAACGTGTCAATCGATTCGAATAAAAGTCAATCAACCCATGCACACGCATCCATTGATAACACATGTACAATGTGTTTTTTCTTCTTCTAACGATGTGGGAAACACACGGCATATCCAAAACTTAATACGAATTTAATGGGCTATTCATCGGCACGGTGAACATACTTAGCAAGCGAAATGAATTACCCATATTGATTAGATTCACTCTTTTGAACTTATGAATGAACTGAAGAAGATGGAGAGAGAGAGAGATTGCAATTGAGAAGGAAGTTCCGCTCCATATATGAAAGGTGAAGCGCGAAATACATCGCATTATATTATATTATATCAATTTCGATTACGGTAAAACATAGCAGATCCGACACACTTTCCGATAAAAATATAAATAACACGTACGGGACTTGCACAAAAATGAATTACACTCAACGGCAAAGTCAACAAAATACCAAATAATGAGCCACTGACTGAAACATTGTCATGAGTTAACGTATTCGATTTCGATACCTAAAGATTTTCAAAATAAATTTAATTGAATATCTCATGAATTTGACATTTTTTACATTTAGAGAATTATAGGTCAATGTAAACTGACATCGTTCTATTTTCAGATCAAAATATTTCATGATGTTATCGATAAAATGCATTGAAGTGTCAGTTTCGATATAGCAGCATCTGTACAAGAAAAATTCGTATCTGAAAAATGCACAGGTAAATGAAGCTAGTGTAAGAAAATACGAACTTAATCAAACGTCAACCAAACGGCTCAAAGAATCAGCAATGTCTTCATTTTTACCCAATGGCCAATATCTATACCAAATTCAGTGCCAACATTCGATTTTCATTCTCTATCATAAAAATGTTCTGTTTATTCAGGTAGAGAAAAAAAGTTACAAAACCTGAAAGCCAAGATATATCCAAAAAATACGACAAAGGTACTGGCAAAGATATCCTTGCTGAAAAACCGGTAATCAATCATCGTATAGATGCTTATCCATGTCCACAAAGCAATTGCAGTCACTTCAAATCCAGTCAATGTTGTCCATTGAAATCTATTGCTTTGAACAATTTATGAGTGCCCCATCGAGAGAGAGAGAGAGAGAGAGAGAGAGAGAGAGAGAGAGAGAGAGAGAGTAAATCCGGTCCATCTCACACTTTTCCTATGTTTCTTACTCATTCTCTCATCAATACAATCGAGAAGAATTAGAAAGAAAGACAAACTTTCAAAAAAAAAAAAAAAAAAAAAAACAGAAATTGGTGTATTTTTAGATTTGAATGGTGGCGCATTCGATTCAAATCTAAAAATAAACCAATTTCTTTTTTTAGCTCTATTTACGATCGTAAAAGTATTTTCATTTGACATTCACATAAAATCATTCAATTCGTGGTACATTATTATCTATAACCATTATTCCCTTCACACGTACTCTTTTCGGGCATAATGGCATTTAGATCCACTTCCATCTTGCCGCTCATAAAATTTAATCCGACCTTAGACAGGGGAAATGTTTCGCACAATAATTTATTACTATTGTAATTTTGACCGGTTACCGAGTTATTACAAATCGAACTTTATCCCGGGGACTACAACGGAATATATATACATTATATTCCTTTATTTGTCTTCGAAATTCATGACTTTTCAAATCGGGGATACAATGTGTGGATTTTCAACGGTGACCTTCTCCAAATTATCATCGGAAAAGAGAGAAATCGGAAGAAGATGAAAAAAATTAAGACAAGCGAATACAACAAGGATAAAAAAAATCCATATTTTCTGAATGCAGGTACAAAATGTGATAAAAACTTTATTATGTGCTTATCAAAAAGCAACACATGTCCGCCATACGTATTGTATGTGTGTGGTTAGCAAAAACTATACACAGTGTATGCACAGTAAACATATAAAGAAAATGAAAGAAATAAGCAAGTAAACAAGAAAGAAAACAAAAACGCGCCTCCCATAAATGAAGCATTTGATCATTAAAATTGTGAGTACATGGTTTTTGTATTCATTGCACGTCAAATGTACCGTCACACTGTCGAAACACTTTTCATTTTAAAATGATTATTGGCCATATGTATGCGAGGCAGCTCATTTTTACGGTTTCAAGTTTTGTCACACTGAAATTTTTGCATCTCTATGGTTACCCCTCAGATTTAGTGTGGTGAACGTGTTACAACTATGTTATTTGCACCGTTCCAGATACATGACATTCATTTTTACATAACATTAATTTCTTTAGCGTTTCACGCTTTTCCTCGCTTGCTAAACGGTAATGACACCGAAAAAAAATGCTACTCACAACGATAAAAAAGACGTTTTTTTCCTTTACTACAAACAAGTCGTGCGAAAATGGTGCCGATTTTCATGGAAACCAACAACAAAAACAAAATTTATGCAAGTTTCGTATCATATGATATTATCTATCATCATTTTCGCACAATTTGATCTTGAAAAAAAAACAACACTGTTTACCTTTTTTTGTTTCGCTGACTGTGTCGGAAATCACTGCCTTTCCGGCAACAATTTTATGCAAATGATAACATCATTTGGGGGCAAAATGGATGAAAGAGAAGACAATATAAATATAAACGGAAATGACTGTAAGAAGAAATGCAAAGAACTGTCGAAAATGGAGAGAAAAGAAAGACAAATATAGATGATAAACATTGGAGGGAAAAATTACCGAAAAATTGGTACTTTTTTGTAGTCTAATTGGTAGTTTTGAATTCGATCAACCGAAAAGAAAATCCGTATTGAATCAAATCAAGGTTCATTGAAAAAAAAAGCCAATTCATGAATTTCATAACAAAACACCGATTTTGATTTATATTACACGTAGACAATCGACTTTTTTGTAATGGGCATTGATGTAGATAATTGTATGAATAGTATGCGGGCAACCCGTGAAATTTATGAAAAGCAATATCCTTAACTTCAATTTAAAAATAAATCTGTAGATTGAGACACACCTCAAAGGACCGGTACAAGGAGCGATATCAAAAAATTGTGTTTTTTATTCAGAGCTGTTATTGGCATCGTGGAGGTGCGGGCACTTTTCTTGTAAGTTTCCCTTTTCGTGTAATCAGGTGGGGTAAACTTAAAAAGTTTACTAGTGCCTGCACTTCTGTGTGCTAATAACAGCTCTGTTAATAATTGTAAATATTTACGTTTATTTTCGTAAAACAATAACTTTTAAAATGAAAAAAATCGATTTTACAATGAAATTTAAAGGTAAAATGCGCTTGAAGAAGGTTTGCACTTTGGATAGAGCATGTGCTGGTGGATAATTTGCAAAACAGAACATTTTATGTGCACACCATGTGATGGCAAAAATTATTGTTGGTTTGTGGTATACATTGTAGTATTTTGATAATATGTACGTTGAAATTCAAGTTTCGTTTTTTTTGTTAAAGCATCGTGTGCTCTTTTTGTGTTTCACACAAAATTTCATGCAGCTTTTCATCATAAATCAGTATTTATGTAATTTTCAAAGACTTTTTTACCCCGTAGACTTTACATAGCCAACGGGCATTGATTGAAGTCTCACATTTCATTTCACTTTCATTTTGAAAGATGTAGTAATCGATTTAATAACCGGAGGCTAAAAATCAAGACATACTAACATTTCATTTCGAAACATACATGTTCATAAGCCACGCAAATGTAGGATGTTTTGTGTACATACCAAAATGCCAAAATAACATCAACGTAAATATAATCGGAATTTCTATGTAAGAAATGCTTTGTCAAAGATTACTAGATATGTACACGAAAATCGTGACCAAATTCACTTTCCATAAACAAGTTAGATGTTGTCACTTGAAATATTCGTTTGGTCTATTTTTAATGTGAAAAACTTGCCAAAGTTTCGTGTGAGTAATAATCATTGAGTGTTCAACAAAGTAGCTACCGTTTGTTCAATGCAAATGAGCAGAATCCCTTGAGCTTGGCCTCAATCTGCTTTGTCTCTATCATGCACAAATCATCAACACTTCCTCTATCTGTCTGTGTGTCTAGTTTTTGGCTCAGGTGTTGAAGTAGCACGAACGAGCACCGATAAGATTTGTAAAACATTGTTAAACCGTAAACATTGCCTCTAGTTGTAAACGAATCAATCATATATGCTTGTATGCAAAAAGCTCTCGCTTAAGCCCTCGAATCGTGATTTTCATTTGAAGTTATGGCCATCGATGGTATGTATTCGAACGAACGTTGAATAGAAAATTGTTGCCGTCGCAAATAATTCAAAATAATGAAAGAGGAAATGGGAGATATATGGCTTTTGAAATCTCTTCAAATGGATCTGTTGACCATGTGAACATAAAATTATAACCCAATTTGTCGGCTTATAGATCAAAAAGCGGAACGTTGAATTAGTCAATACGTAACCGGAACCATAAGCCAAGAAACGGAAAAACAGAAATGTGTATTCGATATGCTTCGGCATTGATATTCGAAGGCATAAAAAAAAGGAAAATTATGGCAGGAAGTACATTCGGCATCGTGAATAATAATAAAATAACAATTTTCCATTTCCAACATTTGTATATTTCAAATGTCTGACATTTGGCTATCATTTCTATATGCAACGGATAATTTAACTTTTCATATTAAAATATCTTCCTACGCATAGGTCCCGGATCACGTAGTAAATATGATTGCACGATAGAATTTTTTTTGAATATAAAAAAGGGAAGGAACAAGAGAACAACCAAAAGCATAGGGAAACATTTAAAGGAAATTTAATTTTTACGCTTACGGCTAACACACATGCTAAAGGGGATCAAATAACCTGTGCTGGTTCGTTCACTCAATGAACAATATGTAGAACTATAAAACAAGAATATTTTAATGAAAAATAGCTCATTTTAAATGAGCCATTGCAATATCAACAATGTTTTCTTTTTGTTTGTCGTTTGTTGGCAAATGCTCACTTTTGAACTGGCGGGATTACTGCTTTTATTAGGTAATGCACAACGAATAAACATTCCAAGCTTCGTTCAATATCATATGGTTCTATTGGGCTTTGTTTGAATTTTTTGAATACACGCACACTTCATAGCAGTGCTATTATAAATCCCCCCACTCCACACACACAAATAAGGAAAACATCCAGTATAAAGAGAAATCACATAAAGAGAAATTTTGCCAGAAAAATAACATCGAACCTAGTAGTCATAGGTTCTGATCAGAGGGTACCCCTCCGCATGTTGCATGATTTTTTGAAACTGTCTAAATCGACCCTCTACATGTTTCGAAAAAAAAAAATTGGAATTATTCCTCTTGGATTAGGATGTCAATTCTTTCAATTTCCAAGCATTTTTGATAATAGAAAGAATTTTACGAGCCAAATTCATCCCTTCTTCCAATGGAAGGAAAAATTAAACCAAAAATCTACCTATTGGAATTGATTTTTGGAAAATTATCATCTCCCTCGGATCGCCAACAGAAGCTTCGAGTAGATTATTAAACAAAAAATCATGCAAAGATAAGAGATTAGTATAATTGCACTAAACCTCATTAATTGAACTTGCCATAACACGAAGTGAATTGTCAACACGTTCGTACCGGTTGTTTCAATGTATTTGATGTTAAAGCTGGCTATACTTTATTTATACAGAATATACAAAATTGAATAGACACAAGCGAGAGTTTAACAAGGATTTGTTGAATTGACTTTTTTTGCTAGCAAAACCTAATCGTCGTCATCAAACATTGTCGTATAATCCCGACTTTAAAGCATGAAAAATGCTTTTTCTATTTTAAGTGACTTTGTTGTAAAGCATGAAATGTGAATTTTAAATTGGTTTGCCGGTGAATTGTCATTTGATTGCAATATTTTTGATCGATAATGATGGCTATATCGAGCGTACCGGATATACATGATTTATAGTATCAATTGCAATGCCATAATGATAATGGTTTTGTGTGTGCGAGTGAATCGTTGGTTTTATCACAACTAATCCAATGTCCATCATATTAACACAATTTAAACTGTAACTCGCACGTACAGAGTGAAAATCATGTAAAATGTGAAACTACACTTAATTTGTGGCAACGAATGAACCTCAACCACCACTTTTATTCGTGCATCGATTATGGGAAACTATTTTATTGAATATTTTCGGTAACGCCATCGTTTCATATGACAACTTGTTGAAATTTTTTTTATCATTCGATCCTTTATATCTGTGTTTGCAAGTGATGGTACTGCTGTGCGACCGTTCTTTTAAAACTTCTAGATGTTATTATCTTAACGAAAATAAATCATCGTCATCAACATCATTAACGCTTATTAGCTTTGTCTTTAACTTTCTTTGAAGTACTTCAAAGTGATTTGACGTTTATTTTTCTCTTGAAATTTTCAACAAGTCAAGAATCGTTAAACACGTGTTGATTGTCGAACACGAGAAAGATTATTTTCGAACTCAAGAACCAATTCGCATTAATCATAAATATTAAGTGTACGTAGACGAAATAAAAAAAATTACACTGAATCGATTCGATTGGATTTCCTGCGCTCTGCAATAGTTCCATCAACATTTTTGACTTAAACGATATAGTTTGGTTTATTGCGCGTGTGTGTATGCATTTTCAGTTAATCACAAGTGTCTCTTTCGAAATATAAACTCATAATTCAGATATTTCAGTTGATATAAATGGAATTGCATGTCATTTGAATTCGAAACCAAGCAAGCACGTAGATTGTACGCGTGGACAAACTGTCTCATTCGTTTGCGAACAGCAATGTATACATTGAATGTCAAAACTAGGACGAAGTAAAATGAGATATGGGTTGAAAAAAAAACTTCATGCATTCGTGTACAATTGTACATACTATAATCCGTGCTATAGTTTAAATTTTGACCGACACCGACAATAAATATGCATAGAATGCAGAATGGCATTCGATACTTTTCTCGCTGGAATTTAAATTGGTTTTCGATCCGATTTTGCAAATCAGTTTAACATTTTCGCATAGTTTGATGTATTTCGCATTAATGTGGCCAATACGATGAGAATTATATGCATAACATAACGAATTATATCCACATATAGCATATTATCTTATACTCTATAACTTTCTCTCTTCAATTTTGTAGATGAAACAAGCGGACCTTCTTGAAAATAGAAAGTTTATCGTAATCAAAAAATGCCGCGACAAATCTATTCACAGCTTCATTAAAAAACATTCTCCACAAACATAACATGAATTGTTGCTTATTTTTTGCAAATAATAGTAAAATATTCATTTCAAGTTAGAGCAACAAATCAACATAAAAAAAAAGCTTCATCACATGTGTTCATCCCGAAGCCGCTCACCTGGACTTTAATAAATCTGTATTTCCGACTCTGAAAGTTTGAGACTTTACTCCCAATTTGAGCACGTTCGGATTCACCACCTCTCATTACTTTCTTTCAAACTTTCACTCACATATTCGAATGTTTTGTTGTTTCAGTTTCGTTCAATCACTGGCGACCACACAATTCCCCATCATTATAAAAAATCGAATTGGCTCCTAGAATGTTTCATCACGTCGAATTTTTTTTTAATGTTTCATCGCGTCGAATTGAACGGAACTGAATATAAATAAATCTAGTACAGTTTTGCCCCTTGTGTAAAGTCCATCTAGCAATTCCAATGTCTTGCTAAAAAACACTGTCTAAGTGTTCTTAGACAATGAAATTAGCTGATTTCCTATATACTCTGCACTACAGTCATTTACCAATTGAAGATTGGATAACAACTTCGAAATATTTACAACTTTATAAATTGTGAATTCGAATGCTTGCGGGAATTTCTCAAAACTCATTGTAAAAGCAATACTGCAAAGTTTTTACAGTAAACAGAATTGTTGCCAAACAAATACTTGTGTAATTACCATTGAAATTGAAATTGGTCGATTCAATTTTAAATGAAATTTGAATAGATGAAAAAAAGTGGAGAAAAAAATGCGAAAAAGAGAGTAAACGACAAAAATTCGAAAAGTAAATTCCACATAAATGAAATAAGATAATTGTAAATGTTTTGATAAAAAAGACTGACTGACTGTGACTCGGCCGGCCAAAGTTTGTTCAAAAAGCCTTTTATTTGGATTTTATGCACATACAAAGAGGCTAAAGAGTGTGTGAATTCTAATCGAATTATTGCTTGCTAAGCTGATTCCACACTTTTAGTGTCCGAGTGTTGGAAAGTCAAAGATAATAATAAAGAAAAGAAAAATCCGATAAATGGTATTAGTCTTGGTTCGATGAGTTATTGATATCAATTTGTCTGTCTGTCGTATTATGTGCTTCGAATAAACTTTAAATTGAATTAACTACTTACTTAAGATTTATTATTTTTTGTAGCAGCTTGAAAGCAATAACATTAACAGCTACTTTGTTGTTTCGATTGAAGAAAATTGAGCGATAATTGAACAGAGGTGATATCACAATCATGATATCACAATCATATCTTGTCTCAAATTCAGGGCTATAATTTTCACTCTGTCGGTGTGCGCACATAGCAGTGTGTACAGTGTGACGCACACAATGCTTGTATTTTCAATGTGCACTAAAAACCTAAAGGGGTAATTTTCTGTTAAGCTCTCACAAATTCAAAAATGCATTATTTGCTTTGTGCATTCCTGGAGGGGCTGTCTCAGAGCATTTGGCTCAAAAACCCTAGCAAATTGAAAGATTTTTCTCGTCACCAAAAAACCCTAGTAATCCAACCCCTCGGACCCCTGGTCAGAAGCTGTGATTGCCTAAAAAAATGGGAAAAACGTTAAAAGAACGTAATTGTTGCCATTTTATTCAAAAATCGCAATTTTTGTTCTATTTTTCACAGTTGACGCATGAAATATTGCACCGTTTTGATTGCAAAAATATCGGCCACTTTCAGTCAACGTGATGAATTTAGCCACTAGCAACCATTGAAAAAAAAAGATAGAAATAATCAACAAATAAAACAGACACATGCATTGTATATAAATAGAAACTTACGATTTATTCTACTAGTTGAAGATGTATGAGCTGTTAAGTGCGTGATGAAGCATTCAATCACATGGCTTTGTGTGTCAGACATTGAAGATTTCATGCACAGCTCAAATCAATGTCGGCTCCGTTGAAAAACTCCATTCAACTTGCATTCTTGGAGAAATGCTTGCGCATAAAATGCCTATTTTTCAAGTTGGCTAATTTATTGTGATGGTGCTAATACCACTATTCTTCATACATTCTCATTGGATTTTTAAGACGAAATGACGCGCGCGCGCGCCTCCTTTTTTTCTTCGTCTACGTTTTCAGTCATTTTGCGTCGTAATGCAGGTGATGTTGTGATGGAATGACGTCTCGCCTCATGTGCAGCAAAAGAAAAAGAACAAGAGTGACAGAGACACACACAGGGAGAGAGAGAGATAGAAGATATGAAAGCAATTTGTTTTGTTCCGGCAAATTGAAGAATTTCTTTTGAATAGATGAATTGCGTGCTTTTAACAAAACAAACACCCGTCTAGTGACGAAAGTATGAGAAAATAAATGGGCGCGCGGTGAAAAACACTTTCAATCGCTTTCGCCGGGGGTCAATTGTCGGGGATTGAGCATAATTTTGTTATACTATACGTCCATTTATTCATACATGTTAAATAGTTCTGTGCTCCACTTTTGATTCGATTCGTAGAATTACTGTTGTTGTTTTTCTCTTGCTCTCCCTCTTGATGGTGGCAATCGCAGAGATTTTCTCATCAAAATCTTTTGGCGAAGGTACAGTCTTGTTTTTCTCGTCATTGTTATTTCGTCTCGCCAAGGATAAAAATAAATATTCTTTCTTTATAAATGGCATGTGAAAAAACTGCATTGAAGTTCACGTAAAGCCAAGAAGAAGAGAAAAAAATTAAGTCACACAATGGATCATTATTTGTTGTTTGTCCGAAGAGCTCGGTTTCTCCGGTTTCAATATGGTTTGCTTGCGTATCGTGCAAAATAACGTTCAATGCATTAATCAATATAAGAAAGTCAGCATTAAATTGTTAGATTGTTTGGATTTATTCCTATTAATTTGACTAATTAAATTTTACCATGGTTGAATAATAACGACGGTTGACGAGTTCATTGGATGTGTTAATTAAATCGAATTTCTATTTGAAATGTTTTATTGATCGAATAAAAATATTTTTGGTCAATTTCAAACATAATTTTACTATGCATATCCATAAAAATTCAGCAGAAATGCCTTTTATTTCATTAGCAAAAAAAAATTGGAACGGAATAACATCAAACATGGAATGAATCATGCCAATATTGAATGGTGCGAGACGGGCATCAAAAAATCATTTCGCCTCTCGTTCACTATGTGCGTTACGTTCGAAACCAACTTCACTATTATAATATTATCCGATTAAGAGCGGGTATTTATGGTCAATTAATTATAATTTTCGTGCTTGTGTGCGTTTATGTGCTGCACGCGCACTTATGTTAATTGTACAGTTTCATATGTGGAATGAATACTGAATGTTGGTGTCATCGTTTTGCTAATGACAGGCACGTAATCGAGTGCTCTGAGAGCAAATAATTTTCTAGCAAATGATGATGATGATGCCGCAAACGAAAACGAACGTATATCATAGATATGTGTAATTTGTGTATTTAAACATGTTTAGCCACTTAAAACTTCTTGTTCAGCTCAATATGTGTGTGTTCGGTGGCAGAGAGCGTAAGTTTTTGATGGATAAACGACAAAATACATGAATACATACTTAACATGAATCCGATAATTCGTCAATTAATTGAGGTTCAATCAACATGCATGCCCATGTTTAAGTACTCAATCAATTCAAAACACTTTAAATATCCAAAGTTTTCGGTAGATTTTAGTGGTTTTGGTGGTTTTCACTTTGTTTTGTTCCAATTGTTCTATTATTTTTTGAAAATGTGACAATCACAAAATTCCTCTGAGGAGGAGGAATAGTGAGAAGAAACAACAAGAGAAGGAGAGCGTTGTGGAGGAAACGTTTTTATGTTCAAAAAGCTTTTTATATCACAAAAATCGAATTTTTGCCGTTTATATGTTTATTTATCCAAATATTGATTTGGATTCAACACTAATCATCTTCGATTAGATTAAATAGCTTCGGTTCAATAATTATATGATGGTCACTGTCTACGTAGGGCGGTACATTTATTCTTCCGTTCATTTTTGCCATTGGCATTAAAATTTGTTGAACAAATCGCTAGACAAATCGTCAATTATCAAATTATCTCCGCAATGCCGTAATTCAACTCAATTTTGTGGATGTTGATCAGTTAAAGCGCAATAAAATTAGCCTTCGGACAATTTACTTTTTTTAACAACGTAAATATTGGTTTGAAAGTTCATGAAAGCTATTTCATCATAATTTTTTTAAACCGTAGATTAAAATTGAAAAGCCAAAAGAAAAAAAGAAAGAGAACAAAAATTTCACATTTTTTTAAAATATTTTCCATCGTTGTAAAAAATGTGACAATTTTTGTGTCAGAATGTTAAAAGTTATGGATTGTTCGCACCGAGAAAAATGTGCAAAAATTATATTCAAATTAGCATGAAAACTTTGAATATTTTCATCACCTTTTCTTTTCACCATTTTGCTACGTTGTGACGGTAAGATAATCGCAAAAAAAACTATGCCAATATGCGATGAGAAAGAGATGAGGAAATGAAGAAAGTATTTGAATGTTAAATTCATCCATTTCATTCACATGAAACATGGTGCACAGCTTTTTGTTGTTGTCGCTGACATGGAGCGTTATTAATTTTGAAGAGAAGTTTTAATGCATTTTCAACACATCGGCATGTCATTCTTGAAAAAACAATGAACCACAATTTCCGGTAGAATCCATTTTTTTTGTTTATAGGCTCGTCACTTTTCAATTAAATTCAAACTGATGTGAAATAAATATGAAAGTGTAGTATATTTTATATTTGATGGATTCTCTCATCTCTCTCTATCTCTCTCTCTCTCTCTCTCTCTCTCTCTCTCTCTCTCTCTCTCTCTCTCTCTCT
>NW_022197486.1:7029262-7052611 GCF_009176525.2 Contarinia nasturtii
TCTCTCTCTCTCTCTCTCTCTCTCTCTCTCTCTCTCTCTCTCTCTCTTGTGTGCTGTTGTCATTAAAAAAGTGACGCGCTGCATTGAAATGAACATAAACAACCTATATTTGAAATAACCGCATCTGAACGAAATTCGTTGTTCATACTTCCACCTTCGATGGAACAAGGTTGTGTTACAACACCTTAAAAGCATCACTTTCCATGCGAAAAACAACACAGAGCAATAGAAATCTCACGCGACCATTCAATTTTGAAACCTACCGCAACATTATGGAGCAAATGAGAAAGACAATGGAAGATTTCAATTGTTTTTTTCTCCTTGCTCTTGTATTGATACTCAATGACAGAACAGAAACTCAGGTAAAACAATCGAGTGAGAGCAGTGCAGAAAAAACTTCTATTGATCGTTGTTGACACAGAAAAAAACGGTTTAAAACAACACCAGCACCTAATCCGTTTCACTGAAATCAGCTATAACGATGTGTCCACGTACACTCCAATTCATTGAAAAACAAACACGTATTCGAAATGTTTTAGTTTTTCCGGTTGGTTGCCAGTCAATCTACACGTAAGATGATTGTTTCCATACATTTCGTTATGGCTATTTTTGTTCTCTTCATAAAGATGTTTTACAAAAAAAAAAACATCAAACTTTTCTGATGGTCAATTCAAATATGACAACGTGAACTTGTCCATGAACATATAAGTAAAATCATATTTTCTTTTTCGTTCGAATGGTGATGATCCACTAAATAACCACGACTTAATGAAAATTGGATGAAATCTCATTTTATTTATGTTGAATTGAATAAGTATCATGCATTGTAAATAATTGCCACTTTCATTTATGTTGCACGAAGAAGCAATACACGATTTCAATTGAATTTTCACGGATCTGTACCTCTAGGAATGTTGAGAAGAAAAATGCGGAGAAAGCGAGGGGGAAACCACGGATTCTAAAATGTGCTAATTTTTTCTAATATTTCTAGTAAAACGCCCAAAAACGCCATATGACATGTACATTTGACATCATTCTAATATGTTCTAGTTTTTCTAGTATCGAGTTCGTGGGTACCCCAAGGGAGAAAGAGGGCGAATTTTTTTTCTTCAAACATACTTTTTTCTTTTAAATTGAGGATCCTTCTTCCTCCACAATGCTCTCTCCTACTTATTTTCCTCCTCCCCAGAGAAACAGTCTTTGGAATTTTCTAGAACAATGATCGGAATGTCAAAATACCACCATGTCTCGTTTGAAAGCTTGATTTAAAATTACCCCTATTCGAAATCAAGATCGGTTTGGAAATTCTATTCAATCTAAACACTGTTATATTGCTGAAACCGCATAAAGAACGAAGAAACAAAAATGTCAACAAAAGAAAAAAGCAATTGCCGTAAAAACTTGTTTTCTTCTTCAATTTCACCCAGTTTTTGCACTGGAAAAACCAAATTGTCTGGTCGTTAAAAAAAACGTTGTCTAAGTTTCGCAGATGCTTTTGCTCAGTCATTTTGACGTTATTTTTCAAAGAAAAAGTTCAAAAAAAAAAACCACTTAAACTGTTTGAGCTAATAACTGTAAAATCTTTTATCATATAAAAATCACTTTATAATATTGTTTAAGCTTTGCATTTACCATAATGGAAATACTTTGTTGTATACAGTATTTTACGCTTGTCTATTGTAGTCTACAATGTAGACTCTACATGTGGCAGCAATATTAAATGTTGGGTGGAAGAAATGGTCGGTGATTTTATCCAGAAGAGATATATCTATTTATTCTCGCTATTTCACTGAACATCAAACTCAATCGATATTCGTTTATCGATTGCAATTCATTCCAAGCAACTCTTCAAAAACACTCTCACAAGAAATTGCTGCTATATTACTTCGGATGCTCAGTTTTTTTCTCTTCATCGAATCAAACAATTTAAAGAATGTTTTTTTGGTAAAGTTCATGAAAAAGCACATAAAAATGGGTGCATCGTTTCTTATTGTTCGATATGTTTTTCATCGAGTAAGAGTGTGTTTATTTGTGAAATCAGTTCGAAAAGGTTCCGAGTCGATTTCTTAAAATTGCAGTTATTCCGGTTGTTTTTGTTTTCGTCGTCATTTTGTCGCATATAAAAAGAATGAGCACTTACAATACGCCCCATGGGGAAATATGAAAATTTTTGTCTAACCATAATCTTAATGATAAGAACGAATTCCGAATAAATATTTGAAACCAAAACTAAATACATAGTATTACCCATTCGTGATGTGTTTTTTTTTTGTTTGTCTCTTTTCAGATGAGGACGGGTTATGTTGAAGTACAATGAGAATCGCGTTCAAAACATTCAATGTGAATATCATGTGGAAAATGTCTGCAACTTAAATGTGAAACGCACATCGATCCAAGATCTTTAGACTATAAATTTGGTTTTAAAACGAAACAATTTCGTTTTGCCACAACAATCTAAGTAAGAAGAACTCAACGTGAATGCAACGGAAGCATTTGGTAGTAAATTGATACGATAAAGTAGAAGACAAAAATCAGCAAAAACGAAACAAAGAAGAAAAAGAAAGGAAAAAACATCGTTTATTTACAAAACACTCTTGGTTTTTTTTTCGTTCTGTGTAGAGAAATTCTGAAAATAAACAAGTGGAATTGCTTCTTTATTTTGTTGGATCGAGTAAATAATTGAGAGAGCTTTAAGTTAATTTTCAACATCGATGGCACAGAGTCAATTTCCCATTTTCAAAATGAGCAAATTTCCATTTTTGAAGTTTTAAAAGTTTAATTATGTACAGAGAAAATAAGTGGTGTACAAGTACAAATCGATAAAAATTGTGTGACAAAACGAAACATTTGATAATTTTTCTGTTGTTGTTCAATCGGTAAAATCAAAAAACAAATAAAGAAGTGAAAATCGAACACTTAGTGTGAAAACTCAATGAAAATAAAGCAGAAATATACATACATTTACATGCTGAATTATTTTGCAAACAAAGAAAAATCAAAACAGCTAAGACTAAGAAGCCAAAGTACTTAAATCAATTGACGATCGTGAGAACACGAAATATAGAAAAATCAACTTTATTTACAATATCAGAGAGTCAATATATAGGCCATTCACGTGTATCCGGTCGAGCAATCAACATAAACAACATCTCAAACACGTAAACCATTACACACACTTTACGTGTGCAATTGCATGTGTGAGAGTCAAGATTATTGTGACCCGAACATCGTAAAAACCAAAGAATAACACGATAACAATCAGTATTTTGTGGAAAGTGCAAACGGCTAGAATCAAAACAAAAATGGGTCTGCCAACGATATTGCCGAGCAATGGAAGTTTTCTACCATCACCAACTCAACATATTAGCGAATGCTCTGAAGACGAATCGGATTGCGAAGGATACAAACCATATCCGGAACGTCCTGAAACCTATATTGTTCCATTTATTTTCAGCATTATTTTTGTGGTGGGCGTCGTGGGCAATGGCACGCTAATTGTAATTTTTTTACGACACCGAGCAATGCGAAACATACCAAACACGTAAGTAAAATGCGCTTATTTTTTATAGTATTTATCGACACAAAACTACAGCTCATTTGCGAGACTTCAATGAGTCTCTCAGGTGTAATAAGATTTTGATCCGCTGCCAAATCTACTTGACCCACCGTCATTTTTACGAAGTCATGTTCATGGAAAAACTCATTTCCAAATAGAATTTTCGCTTCACTTCGGCTATAAAGCTGATGTTTTTTGAATGCGCTTTTTTTTCTTTACATATCAAGTTTTTCGGTTGTTTGGTTGGGCTTTGCTTTTTTGCCATCTTTGTTTTTGTTTCCACGTATTTTTTTTTTTTTGTTTTAGATTTTTAATTTCGTTTTTGTTCGATATCTTTTTTTCTCACGTTGGTTGCATGGCGTTCGACATTTTTAATTTTCATTTTATTGCTTCGCTTTTTCATGCGTCGCTAATGAATGGAATACATTTTTTTGTGTGTCTCTGAATGGAATATAAAAACGTGTATCTGAAACATTCCATTTGAATATGTCGTTTGACATTTTAATTTAACAGAATGTCATTGAGTATTCTAATAAGCAAAATGTTTCGAATGCTATACGTATCAATGCCAAAATAGAATACATTGAGTGGTAAATAGAGTTTTTGCGGTGCAAAATACGATTGTACATATTTTTTTTCTTCGATTTTGCATTTTTCTCATTTGAATGCAGAAAAAAGTAAACAGTAAAAACTGGTGTCATCGCTATGACTGGTATGCATGAATGTTATTGAACGTTATTTTGTATAGAGTATAAGCGAATCTCTGCAAATCAGCAACTAGAGAGAATATTGTGAATGTGTGATGGATATGTGTGTAAAAAATGCGATTTAGCTGCCAGGTCATCAAAATAAGAGAATAAAAAACAATTGAAAACATTAATTTATTTAATGCTTATGGCATTTATTTCAATCAAACGAAGTGTAAATGTCACCAATACGGTTTTTTCATTAAGTATGTTCACATATTGTGTTCGTCATTTTGGGTGTAATGAGAATATTGCTGGTTATATGTAAGTGATGCGGTCACATATATGCGTTTTAACTAGAAGCAAACGTCTTCGGGTCATAAAGTAAAAGTTTGCATCATTTCAAAAAGCTTTTGAACTAAATATTACGATATAATCCTTATCCAAAAAAAAAATACATACCCAACGAAATAAAAACCACTTAGTTAAAGCATATGCACGTATACCATAAATACATGCCATTGCTCAATGAAATGTCTGCATCAGACTCAAATAATTTATATATATTTGCGACATATATTATTTATGAGAATATAAACGTAGGATCCATAATATTATATGACATTTTCATACCGGAATATTTGGTATTTCTTAACGTCCAATCTTTGGTGGTTTTATTTTGGCTTCTTGTGAAAACAAAAATCTAACTTTCTCACAGAAATAGAGAGAGAAAGAGAGAGAGAGCGAAGAAACAGAATTCAGCAGCAACACTGAACGTGGAAGTAAATTAAAATCAATCATGAATGAACAGTAAGAGCTGCATGGATCATGAAAAAAATATTAAATCAACTGAAATGTAAACATGTTAAAACGATTTTTACGCTACATTCTAGATTTTGTATTGTGGCTATGAATAAAATGAGAACAAAAAGAATATGAATGAAAGCGATTTGGTGTGGCTTTTGTTTATCTGTAGAACAGATTCTGTACGCAAGATTTTCTTTCTGTAAATAACAAAGATGAAAAAAATGTTTTGTTTTCGTACATCAGTGGTGCGGCATACATGAAATGAACATTCATCATAAAATTCCAAATAAATCAGAGAGCGTATTATAATAATATAGCCTAAGAGTATGCACTATTCAACTTATTTTGTGCACTTTTGTCAAAATGATGCCAAAAAATTTCAATACGCCTTTAATGCATTTACCTATATTAGGAAAAAAGCATATTTTGACAGCTACATCGCGTTGTTGCCAAAAAAGGACTAAGAGGTCCAACAGGCAACAGAATAAAACACAAGATCAATATAATATTATCTACGGGAATGTATTTTTAAAGAGCTCCAATTTAAAAGCTAACGAACTGCAACGCATAAGCGATTGAATTATTAGTTCATTTATTACTTCTCATTCACCAAAGTCATATAAAAAGTGCTAAGTCAAGCAGGAATACTGATATCATTTTAAAAAAAATTACAATCTGTTGTGATATGATGATTTAAAGAGAATACATACATTTTCAGAAGTAATGTTTTCTAAAGTGCTACTCTCATGTGGAATTGTGCATACAGGTGTTTTATCAACTGTTTATATTCATTATTTAAAAAAAAAACATTGGTAAACAATATGAGTCACTTGGCACCTGAGCCATTCAGAGATTGAAAATCGCTTAATTTATTTTATTTTACAAATCCCACATACAACAAAAAAAAACGGTCTGAAAACTTGCCATTTCAATTTTTTACAATACAAATTTTCATATGCCGCATACAAAAAATATGTAACATTGTGATAAAAATGAAAATAATTCAATTCTAAAATAACAATACGCATTTTTTCATGTGATTTTTTTTTTTGGCTTTATTCAAGTTGATGTACACGAGTGCGAAATAATACATAAATATAAAAAATGGTACATAATCCAAGCGCTCATTCCAGTTTTTTTTTTGGCTTCATTCAAAGCAAGTTCATATAGTACGTTTATTTTATTATTTATAGTTAATATACACTTTATTCGTAACTGTCAACTACATAAAAACCATAATAATAAAGATTTCATATTTTATTATCGTACTCAGGGGGAAATGGGGAAACAATTTTTTTAGCACCACATAAAATGTAGAGCTATTGGATTTATCTATTGAATTTTGATGTATCTCGGGTCGAGATTCTCAGCTGACATCCATTTTGGACCAGTAAAACATTGTCTTCCTGGGAATTAGGTTAAAATCGGATTCCGCTTTCATTTTAATGAACTAAAGTGCCCTTCAAACCACATCAATCAATCAATCTTTCATTTTGAATTTGGTTATCCTATCTATTTTCGTCTCTGGTCAGTTTGCATTCTTAGAAATAGAAAATGTGCTTAAAAGTAGAGATTTTTGTGAGAGGATAAACAAGAAGCGAAAATCAATTTGAAAACTTTCAATCAAATCTATTGTACTTGTGAATCTGTAAAACGTCTATAATATTGTTTTCACTGTTTTTGCCCAAAAATACTGAATGTAGGAAATGAACACTGAAGAGAAAGTAAATAAGAAGTAAATAAGATAGTCAACGGAACTAGTTTAGAATAAAATGAAAAAATTATCATTGAGAAATGATTTAAATGCTATTCAACGAAATCTCTTTCAGTTAATGGAATGAATTAATGTTTACTTACTTAATTTTATGTGTGCGCATGTTTATTTATCGCTTCCTAACCACTATTTGCCTTTGGTGAAAACACAAAAATCTCTTCTTCGGTGACCGTTGTTCGAATGGTTTGCGTAATGCCAGCCAAACCGCATAATTAATCATTTTCTACCAAATTTTGAGCCGTTGTATATTTAGAGCATGAACATTTGTTAAGTAATAATAACCCACATTCGAGACGGAAAATAAAAATAAACAATTAATACCAATTTAATTATTTCTTTTAATATTTTAAAAAAATGACCCAATTCCATTTGCCTGAATGACCTAATTTTAATCCAGACTTTTGAAACGATGTCAATATCCAAGGTAAATTTTCGACCATTTCACAAATGTTATCAATTTGTGGAGGGGATTTGACTGAGCAACATTTGAGCAAAATATTTTGCCAGAAATGAAAAACAGAAACGTGTTAAATAGAGAACAAAAGGCAGCCATGCGTCGTTTCGTTGAATTTCTGTATTCTAGACAAATTTCTTTATGGTGTTGTTATTGTCGCATTCTCATCGCAATTGTTTACTCGTATCAAATAGAGCACATTTTCGGTGAAAAAAAAGAGAGAACACGTCGACGAAATGCGTGATAAAAGTGATGGTATAATCCATTGTCTAATATGAATGGCATTTGGTTTGCTGCACTTTTGGTCCTCTTTTTCTATACCGCGATGTGGTTTATCTTTTTTTGCACATTCGTTTTCAAAATAGTGTTCATTTTACTCTGACAAATGCCCTCATTGTCATTCACTTGAAAGATGATGTAGGTTTTATGAATAGACGAAAACACACGAATTAAGGAACAAACAAAAAATAATGGCCAGCAGTCTGCGGTACGCATGGTGGACTTTAATTAATCGTAATGGAGTAGCTTGTTTGCGTTTCATGTGGGAAAATGCATGTGAATATAATATTCACTATGCTTTAATTTTAACAAATGAATATACCTCGAAGTGTAGTAGTATTTGGCCGCAAAAACAATGATCGAAAAAACACGCCCGGCTTATGTTGCCTTTTCTATCGTACTCTCTCTCTCTCTCTTTCTCTGTTGTGTGTGTGTGTGTGCAACGGTAAATTCAGGGTAGTGCGCGTGAGTGCTATCCAAATTAACGACTCAATGACCAAAGCTGGTTTGATTCAATTATATTTTCTTTTGCCTAATTAACAGATGATTTAGTTCCAGAGTTTTTATTTTTCAATTTTTGCTTTTATTGCAAGAGATAGTTTAGGAAACATGAAACCACACACAGTTCAATCAAGAAGGAGTTAAAATCAATGGAAATATTGATGATGTATGCTTGCGTTTTAGTGTGTTGCATGTATATCGTAGAAAATGTCTTCTGGCGTTTTTCTCATTTCGAAATATGTTTCGTTTGAAATTGTTTTTTATTGTTTGTTTGTTGAATCATTTCATTCACGCGAGCACAATCTGCTTTTCGTACATACATGAGAGCATGGCGGTTTAAATGGATCAAAGAACGTGTGTACTAGGTTGCCTCGAGCAAGTTTTGTTGAAGACATTTGATATTTGGTTTCACATAAGAGAATTTGGAACTAAGGTGCCAAATGAGATCACAACCAGCCCTGAAACCACATTCCTATCAATTTGTATATACGAGTGAATATCATAATTTCATTGAACGCGTTGTTTTATCTCGATTTATGAAGAAGAAGAAAAAGTGCACAGGTATTCAGTTTTGTATGTTAAGAGATTGTTAATGGAAAATCGACTGAAAGCATGATCATATTTGTTTATTTACTTTTTCATGATGTTGAATAACGAAAAAAGGCTATTAGAAAATACAAATCTCTCACTTCATCTGTATTATATTTTTTTTATTCTCATGGAAAATCATTTTTAGCCGACAAGATACGTCTGATCTACGCAAAGTACAATAAAAGAATGAAAATGTGCGTGCATGTGATGGAATGTCGATGATAAGCAGATCTTAAGCGATTTCAATCGTTATTTCTGCATATGCTTCTCGTTTTTTTTTGTGTTCACACGTGAGTGTGGTTTTCAAACAAAAAAGTAAAAAAAATCGAATCGAGTTAGAGAAATGTGGTTTATTCACAGTAGTGATAAGAAATGAGCAATATATTCACGCAATCACCCAATTGAGCCGGTCGGCTTCTGAATCAATTTTCTCAATCAAATGAGGAATTTAATGCTAACCCTGTTGATTGTTTGCACGCTCCGAAAACCGAAACACACACACGCACGCATATCGCATGTGTGAAGACCATTTTAACGCTTTTAACGCAAAACCTTTTATTATACCAAATGTTCTACCGCATTTACAAAAAAAGAAAAAAGAGAACAACCAAGAAACCATTACTCAAATGGGCAAAATATAAAACGCACCACCGAATATTTTATTTTATTTTTTGTTCCTCGTTCGTTAAGTCCTTTTTGGATAGTAAGAAAATCGTTGTGTGCTGTGTGGCTTTTATCCATCTGGAATATCCCGTATCGAATTGATGATGTGTGAAAACATTCACAAAGAGAATGATGAACAAAAAAACAAATACTAAACGAACAAAGGTCTGGATAATTTCTCTGGAATAAACCGCAAATTAAACAACATATACATATCAAGCTTATGTTGAGAATTGAATGCTGGCAACAAATCTCTCGCTTTCTATTTTTTTTAACAATTCCCATTAAGCGTAACCATTTTGACCGTTTAATTACCATTTTTTTGCATAACAAACATATTTATTAAGTTCATGCCACTGTGCCAGTGTGGTTTAAAATATATGCTTCCATGTTTTGTACTTTGAATTAATCAACTGACTTATTTGATGATACATTTTCTTGACCACTTTTCAAGCAATTGAATTTAAACTCATGCAAATGTTGTATATTTTATAGAACAAATTTGTTTTCTAACCAATCGCTAGATATATGACGGTATGTGGTTCAATATCATTCAATGTGTTATTATTATACGTTCATATGAGCTAGTCAATTTAAAAGTTTCAATTCATCTCCTTTTTTTATACACGATAAAGTTACGTCATAAAAAATCATTGATTTAATTTCGTAAAAAAAGTCTGATAAAATATCGGTTTTACCAACCAAAATCGGATTTATCTATTTTATGTAAAACAACAATGACCAATGTTCCTCGGAAATTTAAAAGCGTGTGCATGTGTCTGTTGTATGTAAAAAAGGAGAATATTTTATTTTTTGGTCGACCATGGATCAAAACAGGTGCATGAATTTAACAATGTTTAAACATTGAAAATTCAATATATAATTGACAAACGCCAATTCAATTTATGTGCATAAAATTATTCGCATCATTAATTTTTAACGGTAATGGGATTTGTGAAAACCTGTTGAAAAACAAATAAATAAACAATATGGTTATGTGAGCGTGTGTAAAATGTAAATGATTGCAAAATGGTATGTGAGTCGATAAAAATTGTATATATATATGGTGTAAGCTCGATTGGCAAGTATTCACAAAAGAATAAATCCATGCGTCATATAGCAGGATGCTTATTTCCATTCGAAGTGTCTTCAACAGTTTCGCTATTGTGCCATTTTATATAAACCCGAACCGAACGTCCGTGACTCGAAAAATTTCCGGGACCGGGCAGGATTCAAGCCATACACTTGGGATCTTTGAACAGATATTTTGGGCGTTCATGGGCACATGAGTAGCCCGAAATCGAGTGTTTTTATACTAAATATACGTATTTTTATGCGGCGCATATATATCTATCTATTTTGGATTTTTTTTTTGGGCGATAATCTGTTTTCAAGCAATGAATTTATTTGCCATATAAAATGTACACACACATACACACGTGTGCTTGAATTGGACATGAACGATTATACTGAATGTGGCATCCCAACAACATAATTTACATCTAATTACTTCGAATATAATCTTCGTTTCAATTTCATTTGTTATTCAAGTTTAATAAAGTTTCCTATAATTTTTTGTTTCTCTCTTCTAATTTAGGTATATTTTTTCGTTAGCATTGGCTGATCTGTTGGTCATCATAATATGTGTACCGTTAGCATCACTGATTTATACGCTTGACTCGTGGCCATGGGGTTCAGCATTGTGTCGCATCACAGAATGTGCAAAGGATATTTCAATTGGTGTGTCTGTATTCACATTGACCGCACTTTCAGCGGATCGATACTGTGCCATTGTAAATCCATTGCGGAAGCTGCAGGTATACCAAACTCCACACACATTTATTACACTAAACTAAACGAATATAAAGTACATTTGGTAAAAGTGTATTCGAACGAAAAAGATCATGTGAATGCTAGTGGTCAGTGACTGTTAGTAGCATGAGTTAGTCTATTTCGATGCAAAATTTGAATTAATTGCCGTCATTTTCAATGCCATTTTTTCCAAATGGAAACGTTCGCACATATATATCTACCGATGGTACAATTGAAGGCAAAGTAACTTCTATTGTAAGCTTATCTGTACATATGGCATGTGTGGGCAGCATAGAATTAGATTTATTGGTTATCTCTAATTGAATGGGTAAGAATAATCATGAGCTCCAAACATTCTTTAAAAAAATACTGATACAAGACGATGAATTAAAATAAATGAGATACTAACTCGCGTTTAAAATAAATCTGATACTTGAAAGATATTGAAAATAAAAGTGGTATGTATCACTTTTATTTTCAATTCGTTCAAGTATCAAATTTATTTTCAATTCTGGCTAGTATCTCATTTATTTTAACACATTTGTGCATTATACCGAGTCTCCGAGAGTTTCATATAAGCCTTCCCATGTAGATGGTAAAAAATCGTGAAAAATGAAAAAAAATAATTAAATTTTTTTTCTTCGATTTACAAATACTATTCAATTTTCTGTACCATCTGGTGAAATCAGAATGAAAAAAATCGCATTCCCTATCACCCAAATCACGATTGGCATTCGGTCACTATTCAATAGGTGTTACATAGGAAGTTTATATGAAACTCTCGGAGACTCGGTATAGAGCACCCAAACAGTGAAAAAAGTCCAGATCGTGATTTATATGATATGGGATGCGATTTTTTTCATTCTGATTTCACCAGGTGATACAGAAAATTGAGTAGTATTTGTAAATCGAAGAAAAAAAATTTAATTATTTTTTTCATTTTTCGCGATTTTTTCACCATCTACATGGGAGGCTTGTATGAAAAACACGGAAGACCGCTGAAATGGCACTGTCACACGTCCGTGTACGTATTTTTCATTTGCCATTTCATATTGCGGTCTTCGTATTTCGCATTTGCGGTCTTCCGTGTTTTTCATACAAGCCGCCCATGTAAATGGTAAAAAATCGTGAAAAATGAAAAAAAATAATTAATTTTTTTTCTTCAATTCTCAAATACTTCTCAACTTTCTGTATCACCTGGTGAAATCAGAATGAAAAAAATCGCGTTCCTTATCATGCAAATCAAGATCTTGATTTTTTTCACTTTTGGAGTGCTCTATACCGAGTCTCCGAGAGTTTCATACACAGCAATGAAACGACAACAACAATAACACATATTTTTACTGTCAAAATTTTGATGTCAAATGGTGTCGACATTGGTGACGGTATTTTGAAACAGACTGTGTAATCCATATTCATCGTATATGATCCTATGTAAAGTTCTATACTTGATCTAGTTCACATTGACGGTTCAAATCGGTTATGTCCAATAGCGTGGATATGGACTGTGTGTTTATTCTGTTACATGTACGTTGTAATGGACAAGTATAGTAACATGGCGTCGTTCAAATAAATTTAAAAATCCGTCCACTCGTGTCGACACCATCTAGCACGGTAGTAGGGATTTCATTGCTGTGGTTTCATATAAACTTCCTATGTAACACCTATTGAATAGTGGCCGAATGCCAATCGTGATTTGGGTGATAAGGAATGCGATTTTTTTCATTCTGATTTCACCAGATGGTACAGAAAATTGAATAGTATTTGTAAATCGAAGAAAAAAATTTTAATTATTTTTTTTCATTTTTCACGATTTTTTACCATCTACATGGGAAGGCTTATATGAAACTCTCGGAGACTCGGTATAATGCACAAATGTGTTAAAATAAATGAGATACTAGCCAGAATTGAAAATAAAATTGATACTTGAACGAATTGAAAATAAAAGTGATACATACCACTTTTATTTTCAATATCTTTCAAGTATCAGATTTATTTTAAACGCGAGTTAGTATCTCATTTATTTTAATTCATCGTCTTGTATCAGTATTTTTTTAAAGAATGTTTGGAGCTCATGATTATTCTTACCCATTCAATTATGAGTGGTTGTTTCCGTGCTATTAATCGTCTTGATTTTCTCTCGATTGCAGACAAAACCATTGACCGTGCTAACAGCACTTTTAATATGGGTTCTGGCAATTGTGTGTGCAACGCCGGCCGCTATCATGTCGGAAGCCGTAACTGTTGTGCTTAATAACACAACCAATCAAACAATCATCACTTGTACACCATTCGGCCAAGAAGGACTTACATCCAAAACCTATGCTCAGTAAGTATTATTTGTGATCCACTGGCATTTACGTTATTAATTAATATCGAAATTCGTTCCGATACGAAAAAAGAAAAACAATTTCCGAAATATTGATTTTTCAAATAAATTAATGCATAAAAAAACCATCTCTTACATACAAAAAAGGGCTTTTACGAAATGATAAAAAACACACACAGACTTTTTCCGGTTCAAATTCAAAAATCGAAAATTATGTACAACTTTTACGTTATTATTCCAGCGATTCATAAAAATAAATCATTCCACCTACTCAGTCGTAAAGCATACACAAATTTATAACATCCATAAATAAAGTACATAAATAAAAGTTAACATGTATTTAAATTAAAAAGCTCGCGACAATTATGACGCGTGCGATGTTGGCGATATGAAAGCGAAAATAGTTTTAACGTGTCAGAAATTTATTCAGATGACAGCATTATTATTTATAATCTATCCATAATGAATGGTGATTCATTGTGCTGATGTTGGTAAACTAACTAAAGCAAACCAATTCCAATGTCAAAAGTTTTTCGTAAACTGTATACTTCAATTTAGATGAACTAACGTAAAATTTAATATAACTATTTATTTGTTGTTGTTTTTTTCTGTCGACAATGAAAGTTACAGTGTTTTATTCAAGTACTTAAATTGAATAATTCATTCGAAGGTGAGAGATGAATTAAACGACAAAGAAAAAATTTTACATGGAAAGAGTGGGAGTTTGAGAAAAGTGAAAATTGAACGTAAAAAAGTAATACATTCAATTAAGTACCGGGTAATTTACAATAAATATCGTGGTTCGTTGAACGAAACATTTCATTTTCATTTGAATCAGGTACTTTTCCTTTCATTTCATTTGAACAATGTGTACGACAAAAGTAGTTTATTTTCGTCGATTTTATAGATGATTGTCTTTTTATGTCTGTGCAAATCAACTCACTTTCTCTTGGATAACATTGTGCTATATGGATTTAATCAAAGTGGGCTGAATTTTGAAATAATATGCACACGATTTATACAAGCACATTCGATTTTGGAACGGATGGGATTCCTATTAAAATAACTCGGTTGTAAGAGACGTTCTTTTTTCTATTATCTTTTTTGTATTGAGTTTTCCTAGAGATATATGCATTTATGTAAAAAAAGAACTGTGCTATGTCGAGAAAAAAGGCCTTGTCGTCGTTTTGATACTAAAAACATAGTGAAAAACGGGTCTTGCATCAAATACAGCTGATAAGCGACACGGTCGTATCACGATGGTAGTATATATAAAATGATTTTTGTAGCAATTTTGATATTCATGTGAATATAATTTCATAAAAGCTCAACAATGGCATTTTTTTAGATAGCAAAATCACTTGAACCACATTTGGGACAATTGATGGCTAAAAATTCACTGGATCCTATAGGATGTACTGAATGCTCAATTTAATACGAATTATCGGCAGGTTTTTTTAATGCATAATGTGTACAAGATGAACTTTTATCGCAGAACAAAAAAAAATTAAACATCCGATGGAGGCAATCTCAATAAAAATTGATGGTTTCCTCTGGAACCGACAGCGATTTCACTGTGAAATTTCTTACTACTACTTGATGCACACATATTTCTCATTTTCTTTCTGTGTATTTTTTTTTTTTTTTTTTGCTTTATTCTGAAAACAATGAAATTAACATATAAAATGCAGACAAGCACATCTTGAACACATCGTTGAACATGAAACCACACACAGTGCAAGAATGTTTTCGTTTTTGCAGAGAATTCACAAAACTTGGAAGAAGAAGAAAAAATGACAGAACACAAAAGAGTGAAGGAGAGAAAGCGAAAAAGAGATACGAATCAACGGCATTATATTCACCTGGGAATTTTAATATACATGAAAAAAAAAGAAAAGAAAGAATGAACCGAAAAAAGGTGATTTTCTGTGGGGAAAAGCACAGTCGATACACATCATGCAGAAAATCTCTAAAGTGGTTATCGTCAGCATTTGATCATTTAACCAATGATAGTGTAATGGACTAATCCCAAGTGAATTCAGTTTAAATCTTCATTGGTAATGCGACCGGGCGCTTCTGTTCTCTTCTTTTCATTTCATGGCATGAATCACATTATTATAATCGAATATTTCGTTTTATTGAATCGGCGATTTTTCTTCATAAATAATAGAAAGGCGAGATAAGAAGGAGATCTTTTCGCCAAAGATCATGTATAATGCACAATAAAATGATGACTGGTAATCAGCAAATTGTATTCTACGTATCCGAATGAGATGATTCTTTACCAATACATTATTTTCTTTAACAAAAATATTATTTCCATCCATTCGATAAATGAAAACATAAGAGACTTGATTTTTATTTAATACAGACCTTCCATTTTATTATATCAGTAGTGTACACTGTGTACAGGGAGGTGTTTACCCACTCTTCAGGTTCAGAATTTTTTTTTCGATTTGGTAGGGTTTTTGAGTAAAATTCATGTTCCCCCGTAATCAATCCGAGTGGGGGTTATTAGAACGAAATTTTGGAAAGAAACTTTCGATTTTTTAGAGTTTTTGGCGAAAAAAGTGTGAACCTTTTTTTGGTCGAATTTTGAAAATTCTCCCCTCCCACTCTAGAAATCAAACCTCGCACACTTCTGATATTTAGATATAAAAATCTTCCTTTTCTTACACATTTCCAATTTTACCTCGAAAGGAAAATTTTCACATTAAAAATTCAGTGTCACTGATATTTGCGTCAAATGGATGTTCCAAACTGAAAAATAATAGGAGCCTCTTTTCTGCAGTCAGAAGATTTACATCTTTTAATTGAATGTAAATTGTTGGTTTATCCAAATCCACATTTTGAGAATATTTCATGGGTATACCTCGTTCCCTTTGACGGTTTGCGAGGCATTAAAGTTATCATTTGAAAATTTATGGATCGAGATAAGTGCATTTTTTGAATAAGAAATGTTGAGTTAACCTCTTCTCTTGTATATTTAATTATTGTCGAATGCGCATAGGGGGAATGTATTCTGGTATCTTCCATCTTTCGTTTGATTTTTTGAATCTATGTACGTTAAAGTATTTTTCATGAGTGGTGCGTGTTCATATATAGGCTTCCCTTCATTATATTTGTTTTGTTTTTCGCATTACTTAAACCATAATAAAGCATAACTTTCCTATGGAAAACCAACAAATAAAACCATTAAAATCATATGAAATGTGATTTGTGTCAAAGTTGTGCGCATCGAGTTGAACAAAGTAAATATTCTGTTCGAAACTCTATTTGCGGTAGATATACTTCAGTGATTTGCTTTCAAAAGTGAATTTCCTAATGGTGTTCATTGTGTTTGTTATAATGCAATATGTGTGACACATTTTCAGCCATACAAATTAGCATAAATTTAATTTCTTGGTGGCAAAAATCGATGTCGAATATCTCTTTGTTCTATATAATTCATATTCATACAGAAGTGATTGTATTTTTCGTTTCTTATAATGTTTTATGCACCGTATGTATTCCATATGCCGTAATGCTATAACACTCTAAATCTAAAAAACCGGCATGAATGCTAAAATTGGCAATTTTTTTTCTCTTTTGCTTGTGTGAATCTCTGTGTTCCTGTTTCTCTCTCTCTCTCTCTCTCTCTCTCCATATTCGAGTAAACTACACAAGTTGCTTCAAATATGCCAACGCTATCATATTCTTTATATTTGATTGAGCACAAGCATGAACACATCACCAATTCATCACAATCGAAAAGCATATTGAAATCGAAACTTCATTTTTCCACTTACTTACTCCATCAACTTTTTGTATTTGCAATTCGGTTCGTTCGCAGTAATCCATCATATATGTTTGCATCGGTGTAAACAACTTGGTTATATTGTTGCTGTGCACGTTATATTTTGTGCTGTTTTAATTTGTTTCAAATAATTTTTTTTCTCTATCTAATCTATTCAATGTACATGGTTCGTCTAACATTTCGTTATTATTGTCATAGTGTTCAGTGATTCACTTTGCCCACATCTTGATTTGTTAAACAATGATTTCGACATAACTGCTCCTATTCATGTGTGGTTACACAAAAATAGCATCTACTTTTCTAAAGTAGGACTTACATATGCATAAGCTTCCTTATGTAAAATGAATGGATTAATGAAAAAAAAAGTTGGTACATTATTGCAACGAAAAGGAAAAGTATTCTACCAAAAAAAAAACGGATTCCAATTCAATCAAATGCTGAAAAAATGAAAAATATCTGCTCTTATTGTATTGCAGGTTGACAATGGGATGATACGTGGTTTATTTACACATTCCACAGCATATCAAATTCTCATGATTTTGTCACTATTTCAATTCGCTTCCCACACAATATTACGCTCAGACAGTATATGACACATATGATATGAAATTTTTTTTAAAGAAAAACATTCGTTTGATCTACATTGCATCTATCTAGAAGCTTAAGGCACATTTTTCTTATTAGTTGGACACTATTTTTAGTCATTAACTTGACAGCGATGAAACACAATAAAAAAAAACTTTACGAAAATCATTTGAATTTGCATTGATTCATCTGAAGAAGCTCAGTCATGTACAATAATTTACATTATCGCAGTGCAAAGGTATTTTCACAAAGCCACTCTTCTCAACCATAATTGAATTGCAATTTCATGTATTTTAGTTTGGTTTATGCTTCAGTTTGTTAAGAAAAACCGAATTACATAATGAAATATTCATTTCACCGAGAAACCATTGAGATCCAATTGAAAATTATTTCATCAGAAATTGTTTCTTTACATCGGAAAATCGCAATCGGCAAATAGTTTTCCAAGTAAATCTTTGCAAATTGCAACAGTTTAACATAAAACTTAAAATTTGTCGACTAATTTAAACTATTTTGTGGTTTTCTTGAAATGAACTAAAGCAAGTGTTATAATATTTACAAAACTCGAATCGGTCAAATTCAATTAAACGTTTTAACATTTAAAATAAGCGAAACGAAATGTTATCAATGTCGACGAGAAAAATAATTGCCAATTTCAGGCAATTGTGAAAATTGATATTGACATTTTGGATGCGATTGGTTTATTTCATTCAATTTGAAATTCGGTCTCTCGTTTTAAATGCGACAATCAAACAAAGTGCTTTTATTTTTTTGAATGCCGGACATAATGTTCAAGTCATTCGAATACAATTCCACCGCATAATTGATTTTATTTCTGGTATTTTGTAGTCATCACTTTTTTTTCGTTTTGAATCTGCAATTACTTTTGCTGTGATACATATTTTTAAATAAATGATAGCAAAAATGGTAGAAAATATGTTTTGTATTCAAATTTAATTGTTGATATTTCTGTATAAAAAAGCTACGTTTTTTGTTAAAGAAACACCAAACATATCTCATCAGATTGAAGTCCATTGATATACATATCTCATCACAATTAGTTTTAACCTACATTCAGAGCGAATCACCAAAAAATCTCAAGTCACGCTTTTCTTTTTCCAACGAAATCAAATCAAACTTTTTAATCAAAAAGTCGACAATTTTAAGAAATAATTATAACTAAAACTAACTTTTATATTCGAAGAAAAAAAAGTGTCTTGCCTCGTTGAAAATGGTGTTGAGTTTCACATTTGGATGACTATATCCAATTTTGATGGTTTTCCAGCATTCTCATGAATTTTATTGTACAAGTTTATAGTTAACTATAAAATATATGCATTCATACTTGAACTGCTGTATTTTATTTGAAAAGTTTTACTTTCTCGAGAATGTTCGTATATGTACTCAATAACAATCAAATGAAATGCAAACCATTTTATTTCATTTCAGGTATAATGTGGTTGCAAAGTCAATTGCATACTATTTTCTACCCTTGTCGATTATCGGAATACTTTACGCATTGATGGCACGACGATTGCATTTGAGCACACGTGAGGTGCCTGGTGACGGCCCTTGCGTGGCTGGACCACAAAGAGCCCAAGCTCGCGCTAGACGCCATGTTGCACGTATGGTTGTAACATTTGTAATTGGTAAGTTTTAGTTTTAATTTGATGCGTCCACGCCGATGTTTGGAACGAATGTGGATTTATTGGCGCATTTGCTTTGTGAATAACTGACATGAGTCTCGTACATACAATACTACCAATAAATGTGCGTACTAACTTCGAATTCATAACAATTTAAATAAAACTTGATTTTTGTTTTGTGAAATATGAAACCGAAAATGGGATACATTTTCAAAGGTTCACTACAACAAGAAAATTAATAGTTTGATGCACACTTTTATTGCATAGTGGGGAAATATGAAATAATTTCACACATATAACTAAATTACCCATAAAAACTTTCTCCAATCGGTTGTACGCGAAGCAAAGCAATTTTTTCTCATTTCATATGACGTTTCTTGTTACTGTTCCTTTCAATATGAGGCCAATTTGGATAAAAAGAACCTTTTCATCCACAATAGAGTTTCACTAGATAAATATATTTACACAAACTATTGTTATGTTCTATTTTCAGTGTTTATCATCTGTTTCCTTCCGTACCATGTGTATATGCTATGGTTTCACTTGAATCCAAATAGTGAACAAGATTACGACACTTTTTGGCACATAACAAAAATTGCCGGATTTTCCTTGAGGTTTGTATAAAAGAATGTATTTTTATGGATATCGAACATTCAATGAAAGAAAACAACGAAAATATGTGGCAACGGTAACAAGCAAGTTTCAACTATAACAATACATTTGGAATTTCAAAAAACGTTCCTTTATAAATTCTATTTCCATCATTTGGCATTGATGTAAAAGTCATAGTTTTTTATATCTCTTTATTGCGTTATGATTCATTTGATTCATGCTTACGACATTCAAGTAAAATCAATAATGTATTTATAATTCTTGGTATTTTTTTAAAATTTAATTCCACAACAAAAATGATGAATTCATTTTTTTCACAATCTCTCTCAATTCAATGTACATGAATAAATACTTCCAATAATATTGAGAATGCCATTATGCAAGATTCTGGTGGCTGTTTGCATTAAAAAAAACCCAGAGAAGCCTATTTTTATTTCACGGAAGTGGAAAAAAAAATTCCATTACGCCGATTAATTTAATTACGATTTCAGTACATTTTTTTTTTACTTTTATACAATTCGCTGTACCTTCAAAGAAAGTTTTTTTCTCTCGAAATAATTAAATTGTATGAAAAATACATGGGGAATATTTCAGAAATGGCATTTATGGATGCATTAAAGTTGAACAGAAAAAACTTGCAAAAAGTCTCCACTTGGCATAAAAATGTTTAATTTAGTTGATAATTGGGAGAATGGGTCGTTTGTCATTTTGATGAGCATCTTCGATGATGTGATTCAAATTTCTATATATTTTTGCAACGACTGATGAATGGCTTCATTTATTTATAGGAAGTAATATGATTAAAATAATAAAAAAAAACCAGCAGAAAATGTTGCTCTGCATATTTCTGACAAATAATTATCATGCAATTAATATATTCATTGGTCGCTTCCGGCTATTATCATGGATAATTTCTATTGACATTAGACATGTCAGTAAATGTATTCGCGCTTTTATTATCTTCCAAATCATTGTGATAAATTGATATTGGGAATTTTAATTATATTTGCTGTACATTGTACAATTGTCATATTACGTTTTAAGAGAGAGAGAGAGAGAGAGAGAGAGCTTTAAGCTCGAAACAAACAATGAAAAAATTCTTCTACCAAAAAACAAGCGGAAGTAAATGGGTATTAGATGAGGACTTCAAACATCAAAGTTCAGTCAATAACGCCATCGACACATTTCATTAGAGAGAGTGAGAGTGAGAAATAGATAGAAAATTGTAATCCTTGTGTCTGTTGTGTTCCTTTTCTTTAATCATTCGTGTCTTTAATTATTATTATCATGGTCTATTGTTCTTTTTTTCTTTCATTTTTTTCCCTTCTCTGCATCTCGTTTGTCTTACCAATCACAATGGCCTGATAATGACAATGTTGTTGTGTTGTGCGCGCACTACTGTGGCAATGTGGTGTCCGGGCGGTTAAAAAATGCTGTAAACGTTGATCATATTACATCCTGTTTGTGATGGCACCTGAAAAATTGGCATTCAACACAAAAAAATGGCAGTTTTCTGAATTCATGCATTAATCCTGTGGCTTTATACTGTGTATCCGGTGTGTTTCGTCAGCATTTTCATCGGTATCTGTGTTGCAAGCAAATCCAGCAGACGCATCATCGTCTTGGTATGTCAATGGCAACAAACGCTTGTGATACAAGTTTCATGTCAACCATTCGGCGTACACAACACGGTAACCATCATACAATCGTGCATAATGGCACATCGCCAACACAAAGTATGATAATGAATGAAAAGAGGTGAGGCACAATCATGTCTCAAGATACATTCTTCTAGGTGCTTGCGTTAAATTGCTGAGCTGAATGTTGATGAATCGACGGCGACGACGACAACAACACGACGAAGACGATGAACAACAACAACGACAAGATCAACGACGACGACGTTTACAACAAATCCGATGACGAGTACAAATATCAAGTAATGATGTGGTTAGGTGTGATGATAATGATGACCAGAGAAATGTGACCAATACGAGAACCAACCAATTTTCCGAATCAGGATGTTAAGTACATATATATACATTTATTTTATATTTATGTTGCTATATTTTAATTGACATTTCAAAACGTATTTCTGCACTTTACTGTCCACACACCACCCCCCCTCTCCTCCAAAAAAAAATAGAACCTAAACCATAGCACATAATTAATGACGATGGTTTCATTAATTATGATTTTGAACAACATTTCAATGTCTCTTTATCCCATCGGTTTTTCGGTGCGAATAAAAAAACATTGAGAAACATAATAACACACATCATTTGTCTTAAATGGACACACTCAATTTATATTGTTTTTCAACTAGAATCATCATTGCACATCACATAAATGCCAAAGCTGTTCGGCTCTCATTACTTAAATAACCTTTAACGTTTCATCGCATCAACAAATTAGAAATACTCGCAAAAATTATCAAAATAAAAAAGAAGAAGAGGAAATAATACAATATTATATGTTATCGTTATGAGGAATATACAAAAATATATGTGCTGAGAATGAACGTGGCCTAATCAATGTCACTTGAAGTTCTTGCTTACAGAAGTCACCCATAAGCGAAAGAGTAGAAGGTGAGATTCATTAAATCATTTCCATATGTATGTATAAATGAATATGAGACGCGTTTATTTAAATTGTTGAATTTGCGAATGCTTGAACACTTTTCGAATGAACGTTGTACTGTTTCAGTATTAAAAATTTGCAAATACAGCCCCCTTATTTTGAATCTATTGAATAACAACATATTTGAACATTTTTATATGATTAAGTAGTTCAGTTATCGACAGCAGTTTATCTAGCTATCTGAATATCCGATGGTAATCGGCAGCAGAGCGTTGTATATACCACAATGAGCAGCGGCTGCGATTGAGAATATTCGAATAACTGAGAAATTTCCAAAAAAATTGTCTCACATTCATTCTCTAAAGATTATTGATACTTTCAAATTCCCGCGCGGTAAAACATTTCAAAAAATAATTTTATCGATTTTATTAGGTTTTACAGGACAAACATATGAATATACAAATGAAAATTAGCATTTTTTGCACAAAAACATATTTTTTTATTACATACTGCATTATCTGAAAACAAAGCATGACGATAAGACAAAATTGCTTGCCAGCGCCACCAAATGACTCCATATGATTCTATACAGGGTGTCTCACGAACTAGGATTACCCCCCAAATTTTAAAATTTCAAAAAACGCTTTGGGGGGTATGTTGGGGATAAAAAATAGAAAA
>NW_022197486.1:7092611-7125090 GCF_009176525.2 Contarinia nasturtii
ATTGAAATCAAGTGGGTTCAGGATTTATTTTAGCATGACTATATCTGTGAATGGGTTTTTTGTTTCTTTTCATGCACCACATGGAAAAAATTATTTCCTACAATCCAATTGACTCATATTTATATATCACTGGAATTTATAACAGAATAAAACTATTTAATGTTCTTACACTATCGCACCTTAGTGTACAAATCTAAATATCTTGTAACATTCGAATGAATTTTCTTGTGAATAAAATTATAATTATTATAAGCCATTCTGATTCGAATTCATTTCGAAATTCGTAAAAAAACCCATTTATATCAAAGAAAAATGGTTTATTAGTAAAAATTGTAATTCAAATTGTATGTTTGTTTAGTAATCTGGGATGATCAAGACTTAGTTTGCGAGATATAATATTGATAAGACTTGTTGCACTCGTATAAATTTGATTCCGTTTTTCTTAGTGCTAAGACCTATACTTTGAACATTAAATTTCTCCTTATGAAATATAGATGTTAATCTTCAATCCGATTTTACAATACGAAAATCTTTTATAACTTCGAAATACAAGTGAAAGAGATAATTTTTTGCACTTGTATTCTTTTGATTTCTTTTACACATTCCCAAGTAAATAACAAGTTTAAGAACTTACCTAGGGGCAACTATTTATTCGTTCATACATTTTTTTTGTCTTGTTCATCACATACACAAGATGCAGTTAACACATTTATTTGCGCATATTCCAGATGATTTGGCACTATTTACAGCAATCGAACATATATATTTGAACATAACCCCTAGAAATGTACCAGTGTAAGAAAAATGTAAGTATTTTCAATTGAAGAAATGGCAACAATTCTTTTTCTTGTTCCACTTCAAAGATGCACTTTTATGCTTGATCATTTCTATTAAACATTCACTATGTTACAGAGTGAAAACATTTATACGAAATACTTCGTTTGTTTTCGTTTCATCTTGCGTTTTCCATCTTTGCCATGAAAATATGTGAATGCTTGTTTTTTTCGGTAGCGCTGTCGACAGATTTAAACAAGGATTTAAATCACAGTGGCAGCAAACTATAAAAATAACATAAGTAAATCACATTTCGAGGAAAAACTCACATTGAGAAATTTACAATTTGCAATTCAAAGATGCTGTAAAGTAAAATCTTATATCATTCGACTTTTAATAAGTCACACGATTTTCAACAACTAAATTCCATATTTGGAACACACATTGAATTCTTATAACGTGGATACTTATAGTAATGGGTGTTGATGCCAAATATGTTGAACTCCAAAATTTAGAGAATATGATTAATGGCGAGAATTAATACTTCTTTTTCACAAAAAAAAAAAATCAAAATAATTGGGACCCATAGAAGCTGGGTCAGTACTTATACTTACAATGGAATTCCGTTTGAAAAAATATTTTGCTCATTATGCGTGTTTTATGCACTACATACACAACGCATTCGGTTTACCTGTTAAAATATCCAGCTGAATTTATCAGCGCTGATGACGATAGCTGACGGTATGGCCGGCTTGTATGAATCAAATAGGTTTAAACTGGATTTCTTTAGAACGAAAATGGTATGTTTACAAGAAATCGAAGAAAGAAAGAGGAAAGCAAAACTACGTTGATTCCTTTTTAATATTGACCACGTGCGTTTTGCTTTTAATTGGAAGGTGGCACGCTTATTTTTTTCGTTGCCCTAAAGCAAGTTACGCGCGTGTGGTGTCAGTAGAGCATCAAACCGGAATTTCTTCAAGCGAATCATCATTTAAATGTGGCAATTGGACACAGACATTTCATCAGACTAAAAAAGGCAACTTTGAAGCAGTTTTTATTGAATATTTTTACAATTTTATTCATAAAATATATAAAATTAATTTAGTTTTACTCTCGATTTAAAAAATGCTCATTCTTCAAAAGATGTTCAAAATATGCAAATTTGGAGCAAAATATTACACATTTGTTGATGAATTCTGATGAGGTGTTTTCAAACGAAATGGTGCGCTAAAAATGTTCAACAAAATAGGTGTTTTGCTCTCTTCCATCAAGTGAATATTATGTAATAAATACCGTCAATGATTGTTGGGTTCTCACTTGAAAATTACTCATATTTTGATCTTATGTATCTGAATATGTTCCAGACATGAGCCACCGAAGGAAACCGCATACTTCAGAATATATACGTTTGAAAATGAACTACACTCAAGCTCTTCCAACTGAAATTTATGTTCACTACCATTTTCCAAGTTAATTGTTTTCGACGTGGTTTTTTTTTTATTTGTATACGAGCCTGATAATCACTCAGTGCTTTTTATTGCTGCTTGTATTTATATTTGGAAAAATTATTGTTCAACCATTTGGATGGGAAAGTGTGTAAGAGAGCAAGAGCAAAATAAAATTGAACTAAAATAAGAAACTTTGCAACACTTTAAATTGGATTTAAATATTTAAAGATTTAATCATGAAGTTTTGATATCAAGTGCATTTCGCATTGCATGCGCTCATACACGATTATGTTATCGTGTTGCTTCCGTTTGACTCATGGCATTTTGCACGCCAACAATATGTAGATGCCATTTGATCTAACGTCATCATGAGTACATACATGAATACACAATGATACTTGCTCAACATTGCCCATGCTTGTTTGTTACACGAAAATGTTTGTTTTTTTGTTTGTGTCAGTTGTTATTTTTGTTAGCCTGAATTGGCTGCAATATCGCATAAATAAATGTCATGATATTCAAGTGAGCAAAGAATTGTTCATTCGAATTTTACAATTTGGCGAACAACTATTTGGGGCATTTCTTCGTTGAGTGCGACCAGCTAACTTCAATTTCTTCAATTTAAACAAATTGATAAGTGAAATTAATCCAAAATTCCTTCATTCCATGCTACTCACTGTCTAGACATGCAGCATTCTTCACAATGATGGTGTTTCCACGAAAGTCAATTTCATCGTCATATTTCGGTTAAATAAACAATTTTATTTGTATTTCCATATCAAAATGATAACATTCACTTAATTTTTGATATGCAATCGGTAAATGTTTTCCAAAAGTTGTAGCTCGCGCGCAAAAATAAACCACAATATCTTTTGAGCGATTGAATAAATTGCAAAAGTGTGAACGGAATTTTTTATTCGTACGATAGTATGAAGAGCAATGTCACATTTTTTCTTCTTCTTTGTACGCAAAAAGTATCACGAAGTGAATTTGCCAATTCGAATTCCATCTTTAGCTTGCTGCATTTTTATCCTTATTATCATTATTACTTGTTCAGCATACAACATAAAACACGAAACATATAATTGTGATGCGAGCACACAGACGGGCATTGAATTGTATGAATGAATGAGTAAACAAGAGCATGGAATTAAAAAAAAGACGAACACACGCACACATACAAAACGCACGCATTCGGTGCATCTGCCTTTTTGCAGCTGTCGCGCGGTCACCCCGAAAGAGGAACTCAATCATATAATGGAATTGAAGATAAAACGGCTGCTTTTGATAGAAAGACTGTACATCAAAGAGAGAAAGAGGGAGATAGAGGGGGAGGGAAGGGAACATCAAACGAGATGGAAAAGAATGAATTCAGCTAAATATTGAGTAAAAAGACCAAAAAGAGAACAAGGGAGAGACAGACAGTGCAAAGAATAAAAGATGAGAACAAAAAATAACTCCGCGACTTTGAGCAATTCATAGTCTTCTGCATACTAAATTTACAATCTAAATATTCAAACTTGCAAGACAAAAACATTCACTTGTACTCTATTTAAAATGAAAATACATCATGACGATTACAAACTGTGCATCATCAGTCGATTTTAGCTGAGCCAGACAAAAGTCACTTCAAGCAGAAAATATTCTATGGTAAAAGTTAACCACAGAAAATTACAAGAAGTTTGTGCATTTTATTCATCTGAACGAATCACTTAAAACATTTATATCCGCTTCTTGTGAGATTTTGCTGTCAATATATGATCTGAATGTTGAGCGCATTGCAATGTCAATTTTCAAAGAAATTGCAAAACTTTTAGTTTTCAATGCATAGTCATGTAAACTATGAGATTTGCATGCAATATTCTTAAGTATGAGTGATTTGGAATAAGTGAAGGTGTTGATTGAGTTCGTGCAACATAGTAATGAAAGTTTTATTATAAAACCGATTTGTGTTGAAATTTTTTTGTTTTAGTTCAACGTTGATACTGCACAATTGTTCATTTGTTTATTATGATGTGCAAAGTGGTATTAATGTGGGTAATATGCATATGAATTGAGGTGATGCAAAATACGATGTAACATTTCAACAGGTTTCGGAAGTATTTCTGAGAAACGTATCTACTTTAGAGCGTACACAAACAGGTAATGTTTTGGAACATCTTATAATTTCTAATAAAACAACCTCAGCAATCTGTTGTTTCTCTCATGAACGATTGATGTGGTTTTAGAACGATGAGAAACACCACACTCACTCAATTCCATGGGAAGTTTGATCCTTTTGTATGCATCGAAACAATAGGGACCATAATTGCATAACCGAAGCGAGAGAATATTTAGCAATACAAAACCATGCAGCCGATATGAAAAGCAACAAAAGAAGAAGAAGAGTCAAACATACAGGCGTAGTACGATGTGCGTGTACGAAAAAGCAATTGAAAGAGCACTTAATAATTTTTACGCACGCGTATAAGGAGTTTTTTTTATTTGAATTAAATGAGGGAAAGTAAACACACAGATACACTGTTGCTCGCACGGTTCACCGAAATAAATGCTGTAAACGAACAACGATTAAGAATGTCACGATGAAATGCAGGAAAAAAACATGGATCGAGAATAAGCCAAAGCAGAGAAGGAATAAGAGGGGAAACTATGAACGACATAATTCAAAAATTGTGCGCGTGGAAAGGTGCTTGAGATCGAGAAATCCGGGAACATATGCACAAACACATTGACTCACACACAAAACTTATTTCGGGGTTTCCTTTTTTTTCCTGTTCCATCAATGCTCGCTCATATTATCCGGTCAAAAGCGAGCAACTGCCTCGATAAACAGTATACAGATTCATCGCACATGGCAAAACAACATTGCGCAGATACAGATAGCATCGTGATCAGTGTAGAATATAGAACGAACGGCACAAAGGGAGAGTGAGTATGGTACACCAGCTCATGTTTGCGCACACAATCGCTTCATATCACGTCGTACAGCGCTTAGGCTCGGTACGGGGAGAGTATGGTGTGTGTACATCCATTTATTGGGCTAGACGCCGGGTGCAAATGCAAGTCGTGTGTCGTTCACCGCATGCTTTTTTTCTCTCTCTCTACACATGCACATCAAACGCAGAGGGATTCAGGCTATAAACAATGCGCTTCAAATGTGTGTATTCGGCTTTATAGTTCATTGTGAGCGTGCGTTTACGGCACATTTTTTTCCCTGGTTTTTCTTGAACACGCGTACCTTTCGCTCCTGCATTTATCGCATTCTTAATTCTACTCACTGGGTTAAATTCATGCAACGGCAGCAATTTCATTGTTGTTGCTATTACTTCTGTTCCTGTTTCGTTCCTCTTTTTGTGTGTGTGTGTGTTGTTGCTATTGTTGATCGTTGCTTTGAACTTGTTGGGCTTGGATTTAGTTCGGTGTTGTAAATGCATTCAATGTGCGTTCGGTTGATGGTTTTGTGTTGCGAAGTGATTCGATGTGATTAGTTTGATTTCGGTTATTGTCAAGTGAACATCGTTCGTTCACTCTGCGCATCAAGTTTTTCATCAAGGCAGCTGCTGCGATCAACATTATAACACAAAAAAAGGAATTATTTCAAAGAGTTTTGAATTTTTGTGATAGTTTTTAATCGAAATTTGAAAAATATCGAATTAAAGAAGAAATCGGTAAAGTAAACGAAAAGAATCGGTGAAAAAAAGAACAAGTTTCAAATCAAGCGTTTGAAAATTTATTTTAAAAGAAATTTTTGAATTTGAATTAAAAATTGCGAATAAAATGCCAGAAATTCAAAATTTCAAGCGAAAACGTGGAAATCGTTCGTCGTATATTGTAAATCCGGATGGAAATTGTACGCCAAGTGACAGTGAAGACGAGGACCATGATCAAATTGTCCAACGAAAGATCGTACGCAGAGATTCAACGGATGAAAGTGTTCAAATTGAAAATGAATCGAGTAATTCGAATTCATCCGATGGTCATCGTTCAAATCATGGAAATAATCAATTGTTGCACGCTGCTCTACAAAAAATTCAGGAACTTGAAAATGAATTGGCCGAATTAGATGATGCTGATTATGATTCGGGTCATCAAGACGATGAAGATGAAATTGATGAGGGGAATGGCAGTGATTTTGAAGAAAATCATGATCATCGTAATGACATTTTGGAGGGTCAAGCGGAGGCCTTGGGTTTTGCATTCTGTGTGAAAGAGACATTTGAATATTTGGCCGCCGAAGGCATTGCCCAAGATAATCCAATTGTAGCCTCATTGCGTGAACGTTTTTTAGGTCAATGTGACTAAGTTTCGTTTCAGTAAACTGGAAAATACAATTTACCATTTAAAAATCACATTCCATCTAGTCAGTCTTAGAAAACTCTGTTACCGATTCGGAAACAAACTCATAATAATACATTAAATTGAAATATTTATTCAATGCATACTCAACGACAAAAAAATAGTGAATTTTATCACATTTTTTTTTCTTTTCAAATAAAAAATGACATATTTTTCAAAATCTTTTCACAATTTGAATTTCGTGGCGGAAAGAAATTCAAAGCGAGAACAAATTGAATGAAAAATAGATCTCCATTACAGAGTAGGTAGCATTAATGCTATTTTTGTAATAATCAACACAGTATCGATCTCAAATATTATATTAGCCAATTCATCATGTGAAAATTCAATCCAATAGAAATTCGAATAGACAATATTAAGAATTGGTACTGCATAAATACTACTTGTAATACAACTTGGTACTTGTAATTTGGCATTTTACAAACATAACTTGTCTTTTGGCCCAAATTATCTCATACATTCTAGTCAACGCTTTACATTCATAAGTTTATGACCGATTTTAGCCAAATGTTCACATCCATTAGTATATAGTTATAAAAATAAGCAATCAAAAGTGTCCACTAATATTTTCTTTTGATAAAATATTTTTTTTTTTAATTTTGAAGAAGACATTTCGTTTTACACTCACTTAATTTTCATTTTGGTTTTTTTTTACCGAAATGAGAAGAAAAAATAGATAAATAAAAAAAATAAGTAAAAAAATGAAAGAATAAAATCTAAAAAAAGGACTAGGATTTAGTGAATAAGATTAAAATACAAACTCCATCTAAGCCTGGATCAGTTCGAAATAAATTTATTCATTGTCAAAATTGATTTATTTATTCATTGCATTTTTTTTTTTGGTTCATTTATATATCTTTCGTGATGAATTCAAGCACCACAGAAATGGCAAGTAATTTAATTTAAGAGAACTTTGATTGTTTTTTTTCGGTTCCATTTTATTTTCCTCTTTGCATTAATAAATACAGATTAACATCAATATAGCTAAAATGGTTTTGGTTTGTTTTCCTTTGGCATTTTGAAATCGGATAAATGCGTATTTTCTAGCGAAGGCATCTTTGGTTTGTCAATTTATGTCATCGAAATGAAATCGCTGTATGAGTGTAAACGTTCTTTTAATCGCCTGTTGCTGCAACTACTCCAACTCGGGCGGCCAAACATATTTTTATCGATAAAAGTGTGTGTGTGTGTGTCCTATTTTCGGTACATTATGCTAGGTCCGGAATAAGCGGCAATAAGCAGATCTTTTTGTGTCATCGTTGTGTGCGATTTTAGCTTGCCGGTCACGTTATCATCGTTAAGTGAGGGGATTGTAAGCCATTGAAAATAAACTTCATGTGCTAATCGCGGTTTATCCGTTCGACTAGCGAACGAATGAAATATTTTATCTATTTTAGTGCCATCAGAATCGGCACACGCAACCATACCATGTGGCCATAATGTCCATTGTGCATTTGAATCGTTTCGACGAACATTCGATTTTTCATCTTTTGTTAAATAAGTTCCGCAATTCTCATCAACCGTTGGAATCATCTGTTGATTTTAAGTAAAAGAAGAAGAAAAAAACTGATTATTTTTATGGTGCAAAGTTCAAAATCGAGAAAATTAATTTCACAACAAAATACAAAGTAAATTGAATGTAACGAATAAGAAGAAGAAGAAGAAGAAAATTGTTGTTTGAATAAATGTGAAGCGAAAAATCGAAAAGTTCAAGAATCCTATTGACTGCAGTTGCAGAATAACTTTTGAATTTATTCAAAAGCATATGTTTTATAAAGGAACTCCATGGTAGAAACGGTTATCAGTAAATTCAAAAACATTTTCAAACCAGAAACTAAAGCAATAGTCGTTTTGCCACTTCAATGTTTAAACTTTTTTTTCTTTCTCTTTGTCTTTTCAATTTCGATTTTTTTCTCACTTATTTTCTTTATTTTTCTTACTATCTTTCTCTCTCTCTCTCTCCCCCATAACATTTCTCTTTCTTCCGCTGTTTCTTTGCTCATTTCGTCACCATTTTTATTCCACTCATATTTACTCCGGTAGCAAACTTTACCCTCTAAATCATAAGACATTATGATGGCTATTTAAAACAAAGAGTGAGAGGAAAACGAAACGTGAACAAACATAACGTACAGCTCTCAAACAAAGTGTCATCGTTTGTTGGCCTAGCGATAAAAGTTATCGAGGTTGTTATCGAACTTATTTTTGCTATTATTTTGTTGCTGTTACACTTTTTTCCCTGTGTGCTTCTTTGTTCATTACCAACGATTTATTTTTCGCATCTCTCTCTCTTTCTGACTCTCTGTCCCCATTTCTAAGAGACAAGCGATGAAGTTTTGCAAAACAGTTTGTTTTCATTTTAATTAATTTTATGAATTTTATTTTTTTTTCTCCAGTTCGCACAGACAAAATGACTGTGTAGACATAGCAAAACAACAAAAACAACGAAAAATTAACGGAAAACAGCAATTGACCGTGTTTGTATTATTTAATTCAAATTGATCAACAGACAAATGTTATAAACACATTTAAATTGCTTCAAAAACACAAAATGTGCTGTGATTAGATAATTTTACAAGGAAGTTAAAAGCTCAAAGTTCACAGTGGTACTTGTGATTGACATTTTTGGAAGACAGATAAATAAAAGAATATTGTGACTTCTTCATGTTGCTTGTAGCAATTTTACATTCAAATGGATGAAGCATTTCAGAAACAGTCACTTCAATTTATGCATGGAAGTTTTAAAAAAAAATCACTCAAATTGCTATAAATGACAGAAAATGTAATTAAACTACTGGCAAGAAAAAAGACTTCATATAAATTTTTAAATACGGTGCACAAATAAACATATTTTGATCATATTTGCATCGAAATTTCCATATTTCTTGGTGGAAAGTTTGAAATATTGTCACTGTTCCTTAGATTATAATTTTCTGTTATTTTATTTTTGGACGCAATTTCCATCAAAGTTGTTGATTTATTCAATTTCGACCTTATTCAAAACATAATCCAAAATGATTAACCGAACTCTCGGTAATATTGCCGTCTACTTATGCACAGTGCGTCATTTGAATGGAGCGAAAGGCGAGGGATCACGATCTGTGATACAATTAGATGCATAGCAATCTGTGTGAAAATGAGTTACTTAATTTACATTCATAGTAATTTAACAATGGCAAAAATGTGTAACCTCTTTTTTATCGGCTAGTAAAAATAAGGCGTACTTCGAATGGTACATCGTGATCACATTTTATTGGGGCCATTTGTAACGGTCGTCCGCCCACGCAATGTTTGTTTTTTGTATGAGTATTGAACAGACAGTGTATTGAGATATTTTCAGGCAGCTGATTGTGTTCAGGGAGCTCACGTCAGGCGCTGAAACGGAGTGTAAACAGTAGAAGTAATTGTTATAGCTATAAAAACACTTATATTGCTGCAATCGCTATAACAATTACTTCTATTGTTTTTACTCCGTTTCATTGCCTGACGTTAGCTCACTGAGCTGATTCAGCTGGCTAAAAATATCTTAATATTATAGAGTGGTAATGAACGAGACGATATAAAGAACTGAACGACGTAAGAAGAATCTTACAGAAGTATTCGAAAACATAAAGCTCGGCCGCTATTATGTGGGTCACGTTCTTTGCCGAATTGCAGTTAAACGCCATTGAACTTCAGTTTATTTGTGAGTTGGCCTTTGTTATTATCGCAGTCGCTGCGCTGTTTCCGTTTTTATTGTTTTCGCCGACAAAACTCATACCGAATGCATTCAACTGAAAATCATTCGAATTTTGGGACCCGGTTTGAATGAACAACTAAAAATAATTGATATCGTTAGATTTTCTCGTGTAATATTTTCCACCTACTGTTATAAAGGTCGCATTTTTGAATAAATATTTATATTTGTGCAATCACATGGGAAATTCAAACGGTTCAATACTCATCGCAACAAAAAAGACCTATCAGGGATTGACGCGCACACCGATTCAACAAAATAGAAATGAGAAAGAACCGCGATTCGATTCGAAATTTAAAATGAAAATCACTGACAATAAACAACAATCTATGATCTTGGTAAATCAAATCGAATATTAGAAGAAATGAAACAAACAATATTCAAAATATAAACACCAAATGGCATACCTTTGATTTAAATGAGTGAAATGTTTCGGTAGAGTTGTTATCTCAAATTCGCGACAACCAGACTTTGAATGTACACACGTTGTTTTTCCTTTCTGACAGCCAACAACGCACTCAAAAAAAAACAGCGTAAATTGACAATAATTGAGGATTTGAACTGAGTAACAAGCACTAATAATTCGAAATGTTTGTACGAATCGTACGCTATACGCCGACTAAACTGAAGCGAAATGGATAAATTCTTTTAAGCCGGGACGAAAAAAAATTTAACCGAAACGAAAATGTACATATATACAACGCACGACAACGAAAACATAAAAAAATGTGCAGGAACCCATAACAACAAAAGCATACGAAGACATAAACAACCAATGCGAGTTAATACTCTTTGTTAGGCAAGCACTTTGGATCATATGAACGGTCGTATGTCACAGTTAAACTGAAACCATCTCATTCTATCGCAACAATATGATATTGTTGTTGTCACTTTTCTGACTATGTTTTGTTCCTTATTCTCCTGGTTTTACGACATTAGATCAACACAAATCGCACATATGGCTGCAATGTTTCCCAATGTCGTTGTGCATATATCACCGACCAACCATATGCGAGTCCCTCAAGCGCATATGGTTCACAAATATACTTTGTATGTGAAGCAGCACACATGCATACACACACACACTCATACCGTCGCATTCGTCTGATCATTCGTTCGTTCATTTCAACGGCTTCTCTGTATTTTTCGATGCGGGCCACACATATTTTATGCATGTGTTTGTTAATTCTCGTTACTTACTGTTCGTTGACTATTTTGCATTTATGATCATATTTTAAGTCGACATAACATTTTCACTCGGTGTTCATTCAACAAAATCAGTTGATTTCGCTTCAAACGTTTCATTTTATAATATGCATACTTCTCGGGAGAAAATTTGAAACTAACGAAGAGAAAGAAAAATAATGAATAAACCACTCTTCATTGCCACGACCAAAATCAATTTCAATATTGGTTTATGCACACAATTTTGCAAATGCCAAATTACTGATTGCAAAGCAAAAATCTTTCGAAATTGATTTGCACCAGTTGTTTGCATTCGATATTTTACTCAATTTTATCTCACTTTCTCTAGTGTTCTTCATTTTCGGCAGAGTGTCTGTAATACATTCTGTACAAAATGTGTCTCATTGAAACGCAGAATACGAATATTACGCTCATTCATGGTTTTGTCTGCATATGTACAGTACAATTTCATTTAAACTACGCGATTTCGCCTCAATTAGCCCGACATGCAGACTGTTCTCTTCCTCCTTCTCTGTTTTGTTTCATTTCCCCCCCTTTTCGCATACAGAGACTGCTTTAAAGATTATGGACATAGCTTCTGAAGTTGGGTGGTTTTGAAAGATATATGGGGATAAATTTGGTCTCTTCCGAAAAATGGATTATCAAAAAACTTCAGTACAATTTTTTTTTCAAAAAGTCCATTTTCATCCATACTTCACTTTTCAAAATTTGTTAAGGGGTAAATTCTCAACCCATATTCTTCTCAACCGGGTAAATTCTCAACCCGAAATGGAAATTAACATTTTATTTTGTCGTTAAACAAAGCAAAAAAAGTAATAATAATTCGCATGAAAAGTAGTCCCTGACTGTGTGCGGATATATGCTCGTATTACTTGAACCATCTGCTCAAAATATAGACGGTCGACAATGTCATGAACCGAACTAATAAACAGTGCGGAAAACACTTGAAATATCCTATTCAGTATATTGGCAGATTGAATGTGCAAACAAGTAAGTGACAGCTGTAAACACACTACTTATGTACAATTCCAAATGAAATCGAACATAAAACAATTGTCAACAAAATATAAACCACAAAAACCACGAATCGAATGGAAAACTAACAAGATTCGCCAGGAATTTCGGGAAATGCTTGATGAGAAAAATCTAATTCTGGATTATTTTTTTTTTAAACCTTCATTGACATATTCATTCCCTCGAGATTGATTGAGGTGCTGTTGACTTTTTCTAAAAAAAAATCCATCGACCGATGATGCAACGAAAAAACGGCGATTCAATGCTTATGTTGCTGCAACAGCATTCATTCTAATTAGAGTGTGCAATTGCGTTTGATTAAAGTGAACTTTTGGTTGCAAAAAAGAATCGAATACACACGTTTCACTTAAATATTGCATGCATGACTTCATAATGAAATCAAGCAAACACTTTTGCACAATTCCATAAATTCTGCACATGATCTGCTGATGCAGGACTTTCGTCGAATTTTATCGTTCGTTTTTTTCATTTCCGCCAGAGATTTCAATATAGTTGACTCAACGAACTGTGATAGAACTGACATATGTAACAATACGAAGAAGGTATAGTATAATTCAGAACGCTTGAGGAAGAAATCATACATTGAAATTGTTTAAACGTCCGACTGAGTAGAATGATAAATTATCACATTATCACCAAGGCTCTATATAGGAAAAGGAATGCATATCAATCAAAGAAAAGTAATTTGATTTCATCTTATCGAAATTTCCTTGCCAATATTATGCGTAGGGGTATATATTGATGGTTTGTTATTTGTTTCAAGTGTGTCAAACAAATATCATGCCATATGATATAGTTAATTAATAGGCAATAGTGAAAATGATGCACTCAATAAACATATTGTGATAACAATTTGAACTACTAAACCACTATAGAACAGAATTGAAAATTCGTAGACTAATTAACTGACATAGAAGTTTATGATTCTAACATTTCGGCATCGTTGACCATGAACACTTGATTGAGTTCGTTGATTATGCATATAGCCTATCAATATTGAGTATTTTCGTTCAAAATCCTAGAAAATCGAGAGATGCGCGTTTCAACTCCGAGGGAGTGACAAATTGGTATTCTAAACCTTGATCAAAAAGTATGGATTTCCGAATGTTTATTGATCTTATGCAGATTATTCTCTATGGCTCTATCACTAGCAATAACTAGCTGACATAATACAAAATTGTACTTACAATTCGAGGATGTTTGTATTCTACTTTGAATTTTGAAATGTCACCACCATCACCATCACCATCATCTATACCATTTTTGGCTAGAATTGTTGACATTTTTGCGTATAAATTTTGTTGTTAGATACTACTCACAGAGAAGAGAAATAGCGATATTCTTATACAGAGGTTTTGAACAGTCAAATCACCACCAATATTATGAACGGCATAGTGATTTTTGTATGTATTGTTTTACATTCCTGAGTAATGTTTTTATCTCGGAAGATAGCTTTGACAGTTCACAACCTGTGTATGAGAATATCGCTATTTCTCTTCTCTGTGAGTAGTTTACACTGTTGCATCTATTCAATATTGTATGCATGCTTTCTCTATCATAGAGACGAACCAATTAGCTTTTACATGGCTTGTGGAAAATTCACTTTTCACTATATACATATAGGTTTGAAGGTTCATTCAGTCAACATTTTCTATGGAAGAGATGTTGTAGTTTATACCATACAATATTTATTCATTCTCAATTTACGATTTAAAACTCACACAGCCCTCAAAGACCATCACCACGGTAATCAAAAAAGGAATATCAGTAACTTTTAATTTATATCTAATTGTTGTGTACATGAAAGTAGGAGTTGAATCGACATGATTGCACCGATACAAACAATACACTATATGAATCGTTGCGGCGAAAGAGTAGCTCTTATTTTTCTCCAAATAATACTGCAACATAATTTTTTTTATGAATAGTTTATTTGTTGTATTACAACAAATAAACCGTGTGAAAAAAAACTTCATGTTGCAGTATTATTTGGAGAAAAATAAGAGCTACTGTTTCGCCGCAACGATTCATATGTGTTATGTATATGAGCAATTATAATTCATTATAACATCATGTTTTTTCAAAAAAAATTGTTTGAAGCATAAACTTTGTGTTTGATTCTTTTTCGTTTAATGAAATCAAATTTCAGTCTTATCGTAACTTTTGTACAAATTTTCATTCGAAATTGGTTTGATGCCGCAAATATGCAGAAAATGTTCCGTAATTTACGATCAATATATTTTAACTTTGAAAAGAATATTGGTGAATGCGTCACAAAGGGCAAAAATTCGATTTGAATTCACATTGGAATAACACGTGCATGTTTAATTGACTTTGTTTGATCACGGACACGTTAAGATTGCGAAATTGAATGAAATGCCATTCAAAAGTGCCAATCGAATATACACATAATCTATTGTTCATCCATTGACATGTGATTACAAAACCGGCTGGTATCTTAATTTGAATCTTGGTGCACAATGTTGTCAGCCATTTACAATGAAAGTGTAAGTGTGATTTTCGTGCATAAATAATACATGGACCCAATTCCGTCATATACAAACAATGACATATTGCAAATTGGAATTCAAAACTCCATTAGTTGAAATCAGTTTCGAGCAATGAATGGAAAAAGCAATATATTGAACTAATATTAGAAAATTTACGCGGAATTCGGATCGAATCGCATAAAATATTAAATGAATATTCGAAATGTTCATATATTTAATTAAATAACTTTCGATGGAAACAAATTAATTTTATGTTGTAGTCAATATGTTCTGTTGTCAAAATTTCAAATGAATAAATTCATATTTTTAATGTGAGCCAAAGCTTTTAAGAACAATTAAAATGAGCATTAAGCAGATTTTCGTGAAAAACGTTCTATTATTTATGATTGAGGTGAAACTATTAATACAGTTGTATGTGTGGTTCCACATGAAATACGTTGGGGAAAGTTTGAGACGCACGCATTTACTTCAATCTTTTACAACAAATATTTTGTCGTTTCTGATTCGCAATCACTTGTGAATTTTCTAATGTAATAATGGTGGTTTTGGGAACAAATTCGGTATATCAAGCAGCATTGCGCGTAATAATGACGTATACTTTGGCTTTTCAGTTTTAATGTCGACTTGTTGATATTAATCACAGCTTTGAACTTCTTTCAATTATAATAGTTTTTTTAAATAAATTTTAATTTGCATTTTCATGAGAAACAGAAACAGAAAATAATTGTTTATTTCATTCGTGACGATGACTGAAGTTCATTTCATCTTATCGAAATTAGGCCGAGTAGAAAATTCCTTGTATATATAATAGCCAATATTATAGGTAGCACGTATTACGTACGGATATATCTATATTGATGGCTTGTTAATTGTTTCAAGTGTGTGTTCAATAGCTTTGTATAATAAAGCAATCAAACAAATTTCATGTCATATATGTTCGATACGTTGACGTAAAGTAGCATTTCTTATTTAAATGATTGAGTGGACGACAAATTGAGATAATAATTTGTATTATTGAACCACCACAACAGAATTCGAAATTCGTACACTTCATACTGCTTATTAGCATGTTTGTATACAATGACCTGACACAGAAATTCATGTTTCTAAAATTTTAGAATTGTTGACCATGACAATTTGATTTTGAATACAATCTATCAATATTGAGACTTGAGATTTTAATTAAATTGGGAATAAACGATTTTCTAGGAACAGAAAATATGAAGCATAAATAATTGGTAAATAAATTTGATTTTTTTTGTTTGTTTTTTTCATCGGAAAACTGGTGATAAAATATAAACAATACTAATAACTCGCCGGAAGTATAATATTTACGATTTTGTATTACTTTAAGTATAATATAAAACAAGGAAATAATTTTTATAACTACTACTTACGTCGATTAAAATTTAATCTATTGTACACAAAATGAAATTTTATTCAATTTATACAGAGGTGGTATTTTCACTCTGGTAGTACGCGCACACAGTAGACTTTGCACTTACAGACTGCCACAATGCCTATATTTTCAATGTGCATACACATTTACATCGAAGTTTGACAGTTGTCCAAAAATTCAAAACTAATATTTGAAATGTCAAACTTCTATGTAAATATGCGTGCACAGGCATTGTATTTGATTTGCATTCAAAAGCCTACTGTGTGCATGCACTACTAGATTAAAAATATCACCTCTAACTTTATAGAATGGAATAAAACATGGTACATTGTTTGAGTAGTATTTGCAAAGAACAAAATAAAAGTTCCTTTTATTGATCGTTAATATCATAATTATTGTTACATTTTAAATTTGTCTATAGACCTAAATAATTTTCGTTCTCTCTTTTGTTTACTTACTATTTTCTTGAGGAAAAAAGAGTATTTTTGTTTTACTGTTAGTTTTGTTCATTTTCCACTTTTAGTCAATAATAATTCTTGTGTGATATGAACGTGGTGAATGTCGTTCAGTTTTTGTTTGTCAATTTTATATTCTTTTATTGAATATTGAATTTCGGAACAGTTTTTTTTCTGGATTATCTATGATACTCACAGTAATGTGCGAGCAACATTTTCCAGGGGGGGGGGGGGGGTTGATTTCAAAATTTTCTTCAAAAAACCCTAGAAAATCGAGAAAAATTTCATTTCGGACGAAAATCCCTAGCAAATCGGAAGAATTTTGAAGTCACAGGGGGAAAACCCCCCTCTTCCCCTCCCCTTCGCACATTACTGGATACTTATACATAGTGATTAATTCGGTATCGGCAATAGTTTTATCTTTTGTTGTGTAAATTAGTAAAGGTTTTGCTTTTAAAATGAGTGTATTTATGTTTTATATTTTGTTGCAACTAAATTTTGTGTGAGAGTGAGTGATTTTTGTTCGTTCGATTAGATCTCAGTTAAAATGTGAATCAACAAAATCGCGATTGATTGAATTTCATCAGAAGCTCCTTATATTCTTTATATCATCATTTTACATTTTGATTGCAAAAATATCATTTGTCATCGATATGACACTATCATTGTCAATTATTTAAAATCATGCATACAAACCAAATAGATTAAGAAAAAAAGACGTTATTGTTGCATTTATCTTTAATGATAGTTCAATTTTGGATTCGTCTTGTTTTCGTTACCATTTTTTTTTCAGTTTTGAACTATCGTTGAAAATAAATGGCAAAAGAAATACGCTCGTCCAATACACTTTAAATATTCAATTGGGTTGGGCTCTGAACCATCATTTGAACATTTCGGTAAGCACGTATTAAAACCACGCTTCTAAGCAATTCGTGCGTAGACGAAAACTATTTTCAAAAACAAACTTTCGCAAATAACGAAAAGTCAATATTAAATGTTTAAACAACATTTTGTGTGCCGAGTAAGGCATAGTTAATTACAGCGCTTGCATATTTAAACATAAAAAACTCATTTACAAAAATGAAATTGAAAAAACGCATATTGTTTGATTTTGTGATGTATGTGGTGTTGATTTTTTTTTTGAGTTAAGATAAAAACGAGGTAATGCTTCTCACATTTTTTGCACACACGAAAATCGGTATTTTTCGGTAAAATTTCATATTTAAACATATCCACGGAGAATTTTCACTTCGAAGGAATGAACGAAGATTAAAAAAAGATACTCAAAGTTCATTTCCATAATTAAAACCATCGGAATTCATGTGAAATTTGTTCCTGGATCAGCGGTATGGTGAAATTATTCCTTTTGAGGTAAAACGCAACGTATTGTAATTAGTAATAAGTTATTGTGATACGATGCCACATAGAAACTTTTCTCATACATCAAGATAGTAATTATTAATAATATCAAAGGGGTTGGAGTAAATACACTACACAGCAGTAAAAATGTATCACATTTAACCAAAAAATAATGCAAAACCATAATTTATTACATTACAAAGTCTTTGATACATTTTCAGTTTTTGACTGAAAACCGAAGAGAAAGTTTTTAATTATTGAATTGAAAAGTTACATTGTGCATGAACATAAAGTTCCTGTTTGTAATAGATATTATTTTCATTACATTTCATTGTTGATATAATAATAAATTTCAATTTAAACTTGAAGCATAAATATTGTTTCGACAAAATTATTAATAATTCAAAGGTTAACAGCATTGATGCCACAATTTGATTTCATAAACAATATTTTTTGGTCATTTCATCATATTTTCATCGTCATGACAACGAGCATGTATATCCAAACCAATACGAAAGACCGACATCCCAAAAATGCTTCATAGTCCAAAAAGTCCGATTTAACATTTTTTTGGATTTCGGAAAAATATTTTGGTTTCGATTGGGCTTCGGGGACATTCGATCAGACTTCAGGCCTGTTTTTTTGCACGTTTGTGACTTTTAGTAAATACAGCGTGAACCATTATTTTAACCAAAAAACCCCGGCATGAAATTCTTTTTTGATCAATATTTTCAGTGTCATCAATCGAAACTTTCGATTCGAAAGTGCATGCACTGATTACGGCAGGAATTCCCAACTACCTTTGCAGACAGACAAACTGTTCAATTAGAGAACGTGCGCAGTTTTGACAGATAATAGCAGATTTACTTTCTCCCAAATTCGAATCACGAAAAAGGATTCTCGTTTTCCTTGATTGTGAGCAGCCGAAAATTGAGGTATTTTTATTCGATTCGACATGAATTCGTACCGATTCGAGTTAATCTAAATAGTATCCGGCCTTTGATTGATGTAGGCATCATCTAATGTAAAATCACACAATAATGTAAAACAATGTATTTAATTTGTATCTCTTCTTCCTCTCATTGCATCTTTACACTGTAATGTGTTTATTTGACATAGATGGCATTTGTCTATGGCCTCGAAATGTATTAACAGAGCACATCACATATGATTGTCCGAGAATGAATCTGAGTCTTCTCCTGACAGTCAGCAATTTTTGTATTGCGGTGTTACATTTCAATAAACTCTCAGGAGAAGACTCACATTCATTCTCGGACATTCATATGTTTATCATGTTTGACAGGAATGCGAAAAAAATAATAATTCACTGAATCGATCCTGGAAAGAGAAATTTCGTTAAAATACTGAGAATGAATTTCATTTTTTAGTGAACGTGTATATTATACATCAATACGTGAAATGTATTGGTTTCAAATATATTTTATTGAATTGTTGCCATTAGCGTTTGCAATCTTTCACAAGCAGCTTAAAAACTATATATTTATATATCATTTGATATTCTCATATTCTGATTTATGTGAAGAGTGTTTGCATCGGGACACATTAGTTATGGACAGATTTTTCAAAAAATCATCAATGCAATCATACCATTTCGGTTATTGCAAAGAGATTGTATGACACAACAGTGTACCATTCAATCCAATGTATGACCCATAACGCATATCAAATAATTTAATTAAAAAAAAAAAACTTTCAATTTACAAATGAATGTCCGAGAATGAATGTGAGTCTTCTCGTGAGAGTTTATTGAAATGTAACACCGCCATACAAAAATTGCTGACAGTCAGTATGGCGGTGTTACATTTCAATAAACTCTCACAAGAAGACTCACATTCATTCTCGGACAATCAAATGATTTTATATCATGCTAATAAAATATTGAAAATGATTGAATCGATGACGAAAAAAAGCGGACAAATTTTGTGCATTTCAAATAATCAATTTGATATGTTTTACAATTAAAATGTGAAAACAGAAATCTTATCGAATTTGCAGTTTGATTTCGAATTTTGCAAATTTTTTGCATTGTATATGTTTTTTTTTTGTTTCGTGTCATTTGATTGACAATGAATAATATAAATCATAAATTATTTGTGAATTTGATGAAGTATGTGGTGACAATTGATGAATAATAGTGTGTCATAGCAAAAGTCGACCATTTTTGCGACTACACATTGTTTTAGTTGTAGTGTTGTTGTTTTTATTCTGTTGTCATTCTCTCAAGAACCATTGGCATTTCTATTGATTCATAATCAATAAATAAACATTGCTTATTGGTGTATATGGAACATGATACAATGACAACGAGTGAATATTTGTCAAATTTGTTCATTTGTTTAAATTTAAATTTCGCTCACTCAGAAGCTAGTTGGATTCATTGGTTTTGATTTTTCATTCGCTAAATCAATATTTTGTTATGATAAATTACTCAAAGATTGTCTCAAGACTAAAAATAATTATTAAGTTTGTTTTTTTTTTCTCTCTTTCTGCATTTTTCCTTTTGTAAATATCTGCACTTTGACTGATCTACATTATTATTATTATATTCGCTTTTTTTATAATTTAAATGAAATTTGCTCAAAATTCTTCAGATAGTGCTTTTACTTTTTTTTATAATATTTTTAAATGACAATGATTTTCATTTGAAATGAATACCTGTTAAAACTTGTTTCTAATGTATTTTTAATTCAATTTGTTGAATCTTTTGTTCATTAAGTGAATCAATAAGAATTACAATGCATTGGATCCAACACTGATGCACGAATTGATTTTTCCGACGTTATAATGTCACGTAAATCGACGATGGTTAAAAAAAATTCTATGGACACCTTACAATTGTTTTCAAAAAATCGGAAAGTAGTTTTTAAAGAACGGCGCATTGGAGTCCAAAAAAGGATTTAATCAAGACAATCAGACAATGTTAGCATAAGCAATCCTGTTTGATGTACATATTTTTCAATCGAAGCATCGTTCCTTAAGCTTTCCACATGTTTGTATTATTGAGGAATTTTCAAGGTGTCACTTCTAATCAGGGATTGTTCCTCTGAGGAGGAGGAATGGTGAGGAGGAAAATGAGGAGGAGGAGGAGAGCGAAGAGGATCCTCCTCCTCAACTGAGGAGGAAAATGTTTTTAGCTAAAAATGATATTTTTGTGATAAAAATAGCCCTTTGAGCAAAAAAAACTTTTCCTCCTCAGTTGAGGAGGAGGATCCTCCTCGCTCTCCTCCTCCTCTTCATTTTCCTCCTCACCATTCCTCCTCCTCAGAGGAACAATCCCTGCTTCTAATCATTCAAATAGGTGTTAGTGCAACGGTCGAAAGCAATTGTACAAAATTGACGAAAAGTGCATGGATCGTTGGCTGTTTTGGATGCTCATTTGAATTGAAACAAAAATCATGCATTGTATTTTTTTTTTTTGAGATTATTTTTTCTTGTTTCTTCTCTTGATTGAAAAAATTTCGCGAGTGGGGATTTCGGTGGAAGATCATAATGTTATCATAAGAAAAATACTCATTTTTGTTCAAACTCTCTCTCTCCCCCTCTCATCAAAAAAAGAATTCATTTTTCCAATTTGAAAATAGACGTCTAGTCTAAGACAAAAGATATATTAACCTACTAAATAATTGTTTGTTTCTTCATTTTTTTTAATTCGCTTTTCTACACATATATAGTTTTTTTTTGGTGTCTGTGAAACAAGTGAGGGAGAGAGGTAATAACTAGCTGAAAGGCAGAAAAAGATATCAACAAATCGATCTAAGTTTCTTTTTTTTATTTCTCTACGCATTGATTATATTGAAAGTAATAAAACACATTAAATTTATCATAAAATATTAATAAATTAGCAACAAAATAAATCATTATATAGAACTGATTTTCTCCATCTTCTTAGGTATGTTTTCTCTTTTTTGTTCGGTTTCTATGTTCATCCAAGAGAATGGACGACCATGAAAATTGAGAGTGCACAAAAATGCTCTTGTTTGCCATTATTTTGAATACGGTTAGATTTAATTTTTGTTTGTTTATTTAGTGTTTTAGCACGTAAAGTTTCCTTTAATTAATATCACATAATAAAATTCTCATGATTTTTTTTCGCATTTATTCAAAGAGTTTTTTTTTGCTCTTTTTAAATGTTTATATATTTTTTTCTTCATTTTTATTAGTTTACTTTTTTGGTGAAATTTAAAATGATTCACTAGACAGTAAAAGAGGTATTAACTTTTTTAATTTTGTTTTTTTTTTCTTCGTCCTTTTTTTTTGTTTGTAATCTATTATTTAATAGCTAATATTATATGTATATATATTTATATTTTCATTTAAATATTTTGATAAATAAGCAAAAATAGATGATCAGAAAGATTGTTTAAATTGTTTCAGCATAAAATTGTTTGTAATATAATACATCAATAGAGATTTAAATGAAGGAAACGTTGCATTTGCAATCAAATGGAATTGATAAAATGTGGTTAAATTTCAACGATTGTTCAAACTTTCAGTTTTATCTCCCTTTCCCCTCCATCGTGTCAACAAATTGTACGTTTTGGTTGTTGCCCTTTATTGTTAGAGATTCTATGTTATTTGTGTTAAAATGTAGGATTTTTTTTTTGTTTCAACCGAAATTTAATTGTTAAGGCTCCCGATAGAGATTCAATCTTTAATTCCGATAAAAATGATTGATTTTAATCAGAATTTCAATGCAATTTATCTTTTTGCTTTGTTTGTGTCATACGATCTCAAAGTATTTTCAATCAAATAAAAACAATTCCAAAAGAAGTGCAAGTTCAACGTTTCGATTCTCTAGCGTGCATGTCATGAAGTTCAAAATTCAAACATTTATGTTAATGTGGTTTTTTTTCTCGTAAAATTGAAAGGGAAACCAGCATGAACAGCTTTACAGATTGTTCGTCCAATGCTGATTTAAATTTGTTTGATTTTTGTTTTATAAAAGTGCATATATTTTCAAGATACATTTTTTTTGCTGTCATTTTGTTAAGTATTCGGTAAAATATCCAAAATTTGCAAAGAGATTTCATTCATGTTGTGTGCTTGGTGTGTGAATTATGAAAATCGCCTCTTAAAAATGTGAAGTAAACAGTACATGGAATATTATGAACGTGTATTGTTAAACTTAATACTTTGTTGTTATCTTCATTTTTACCTGTTGGCAAACTGTGTCCGAATGACACAGATTTTCGAGAGTCGGTGAGCATACCGCGTCTATATGACGTAATAAGAATGATTGTCTTTTTAAATCGACCATTTTTTTTTCGCTTGTTTTATTCAATTTTTTTTTTGCTATCGGTGGCATTTTTACAGAGACATACACGCCAATTGACATTCGATTTTCACTTTTGGTATTTCAGACTATTTTATCAATATAGTATGCAATAATTTAATAATAAATGATAATGAGGTGTGTTCAAAGTGTCACAAAATTGAGAGAAATGCAAACGAATCGGTTACCATTTAAAATACATTTTCGTTCCTTTTTCGAAGTTCAAATTATCGTCGTTAATTTTTCGCACGTTCAATTCCACACCGGTTAATGTATTTTAAATGATCAATATTTGATGAGCGTTGAATCCATCAGAGACTCGAATATTCGTTGACCATTTGCATTTCTAACTGAAAGCACACCACACTGTTTGATATAATGCCCCGCAAGCATTTTCTTTGTCATATTTTTTGACGCAATATTGGTCTCTGTATACAATTTGGATCAAACATTTGAACGTTGAACGCGTGAGCAACACTCATAAAATGGCGGAAATTGCATTACCAACCGAATCACATTTTTTTTACATTCCATTCAATTCTGTATTTTCATTGAATTGAAATGTATGACAAAGAGGAAAAGTGACCGAAACGATTGTCAGCCAAAATAACTAGTTGAACATACGTACGAATTTCAAAACGTAAACAAAAGCTTCAATTGCCTTATAAAGTCATTGGTTTTGGCATTTTATTACAATTTTGAGAGGTAAGTGTTCAAAGCAAATTATTTGTGGTTGATTTTGCCCCTGTCTTCTTCACAACATTTCACATTTGTTGGCATTTTCGACTCTTTATAAGTGTCACCCAATACGTTTTTTATTTGTTCATTGAGATAGTTGTTTTGATAAGTTTACACGCTACAAATGGCGATCGAAGAACCATTTTTTTTTCATTTTTCCTATAGATTTAACAAATTTCATTTTGTGTTCTTATTTTTTTTTTTAAATTGTCTCTAATGGTTTTTTGTTTGTTTCGAAACTAAAAAGAGCAAACCAATTTTACATTGCAAATGCAATATAGGACAATCCGATTACATTCGGTGCTTTGCCTAATCAGCGTAATTTCATTTTTTAAAAAAAAGTATTTGAATTTCAAAATTGAGTACGTTTCATATGTTTTCTTGTGTTTATTGTATTCTTTTGTGTTTTTTTTTCGTATTAATTCAAATGTTTGTTGTTGTTATTCTTCATCTTTGGTCCACTACGAAAAAACAATTTTCTTTTATTTAATATAGAAAGAAGGCATATAGGAAAGTCTACGGCACCATTTGCCAGAATATACTTAAACAACTCAAAACTACACTGAAAGTCGGAATTACAAGTTTTTCTCATAATACTTTTTGTGGTTGTTTTTGTTTTTTTTTTTGTTCATTTTGTAATTGTTTTTTTTGTTTAAGAAAAAAGTCGCTAAAGTTTTCGAACGTTTCATATCGCTTTAATATCATATATCATGCACCTATGTGGCGTGATTCGTGCACTCAACAAGTCGTTTTGTTAATTTTTTTTTCAAGAATCGTTCTTGATGCAGCGAATAAATACCATTTCGATTGAAATCGTTATATAAATATATTATTAGAGACTAGATTTGATAGAGGAACAATCTGACTAAATATATAAAATGCGAGAGTTTGACCATGTACAAAATGTCATCGCTTGAAAGATTCGGATGGTGGATTTGCGATTGTTGCAAAAGTTTCGGTTTAAAATTGAACATTTTGAAACCAATTCCTCGGTGGTTCGATTTCATGAGAAAAATGTCTCAACAACAACGAAAAAAGAAAAGACGGCAGCCAATGCTGGAAAAGTAATATTGATTAAATTATAGATGAGACCTCGATTTAAATCGAAAATTCAGATTGGCATGTTCGGAGAAAACCGACCTTGCAAAATGCATTAATCGAAAAAACAAAATTTAAGTTAAACAGTGAAACGTACCGATAAAGCCACCACAAACAATGACATCAGTTCAGATCAATCGCATATTTCATGTGATAAAAAGTGTGTGTGTTTGTGTATAAGAGATTTTTGTCAGTTATATCCATCCTACTTCTTCCTCGAAGAATTACTTTTTCAGTTTAATTCATACATTTTTTTTTGATTTAAAGTGTTTTTTTGTTCATTTTCAAGTTATTCAATATTATCGATATTTATATAATTCGCAGAATATATTTTTGTAATTCTTTTTTTTCATAAGTTTATAATGAATGTATTGAAATTAGCCTAAACATTTTTTTAAATGGAAATGACAGATTTAGATCGGATATTCACAGTTGGAAATGCGATGGTTTTTTTTTTGTTGTTGTCAAACAACTGAATCGGAATGGATGAAACCGAAATTGAGACTAGAACACAAAAAAAATGATCATGAACATTGCTTCATCCATTTAATTTTCTTCCCGAAGAGAATCGTACGAGAATAGTAAAATAGTAAAAGTTTCCGATGTGATTCGTCCGATAAATCTTGAAGAGTATTTTCATTTTGGTTGCAATTTCTGTTCTGTGTATTTATATTTGTTGTTCACACAATCAATTTGCACTGTTACATTTTTAAATGTGAGTTACGAATTCGGGATTGAGGTAGGAAAATCCGTTGAATTCATTTTGATCTAAGTTCATCATGAATAGTTTATCAGTTGGTGTTAAGTCAGTTTTCTCCGATGTAAATTGCTTGTCGAAATTCGATACGTCTTTGCGGTGTTTCTGCAAATAATAAAAAAAATTCCATTGAATTAGCAATGCATTGGCAAACACAACATTTTATCTTCTTTTAGATTTGTGTTTCGATAGAAATAAAAAAAAAAAAAAACAGAATAAATCTTACGATTTTTGGTTTGAATGGTGGCTGAATTTCACGGCTCTCAATTTTCTCCCAGTCAATGCGACGGAAAAATAGATGACCACGAACATCTTCTTCGCCTCGGTCACCGCAACCGAGACGCTTTGTTGGATTCTTTGTCAAGAGCTATTATAATGGTAAAACAACATACAGACAATGTTATTTTTAAGAATACAAAGTTTGATCATTTCAAAGAAAAAAAGTTCATTCCCAAATGGACAAACAACTCACCCCTTTGCACACATCTTTGGCCTCTTTGCTCAAACTCTTCGGATAGGATACATTGTGATCGGTGATTGCAGCAAACAATTCCTCTTCATCTTCACCATCGAATGGTGGTTGACCAACTAGCATTTCATACAACAAAACACCGTATGCCCACCAATCAACTGATTTTCCGTATGGTTGATAGAGAATTATCTAAACAAAAAAAAAACACAAAAACCAAGCACACACAAATTGAACAAATTTGTTCGATTTTTGATATTATGCCATTGGCAATTCGGTATGTTATCAGAGACCATTTCAAATTGAAGTTGAAGAACGTCAAGTAGATTTTTCGAAAATGGAAAACCTCATGGGGCGGCGACGAGAGTGCAATTACCACTAAATATCCATTTTCATTGGTTTTCTGTATCAGTTTCTCTGTTCATTTTCACTTCCAAACATTTTGGATGCTTTTCAAGAGTTTTGCTTTCATTATAAATGAGTAAATAACAGAAAACCAATGAAAATAACTGAATGTAGATTTTAATTATGTTCATGTTGATTTTCATTTTTCTTTTTCAAATATTTTCCTGTGTAATTTTGATATTTTCATAATAAATTAATTTTTGCGTTCAATAAATTTCACATCAGTTCAGAACAATTCGGTGCCATATTTGCTCATTGGTTTCAGTCATTGGTTTCAGACAATATATTGAACTAAGTGGTCAACTGAGCTGACAGTACGTTAGCCAGCTAAATGAATATGAAACAATAGAAGTTATTTTTATAGTAATCAATCACTTTTATTAAAACAATATAAGTGATTCATCATTATAACAATAACATTTATTGTTTAAGCCCATTTATCTGGCTAACATACTGTCAGCTCAGTTGACCAGTTAGTTCAATATATTATCTGATTGGTTTTCAATGTTTTAGTAGTTATTTGCCCACTGTGATAAACACAGTCAAATCGTGTGTCAAAAACCACAACAAAAATAGCTGTACACATCCATATTTACCTCTGGTGCAATGTAGTCGGGTGTACCGCAAAATGTCTTTGTTGTTTTGTCGTTGCTTATTCCTTCTTTGCACATACCAAAATCAGCAATTTTGATGTGACCATCAGCATCGAGTAGAACATTATCCAGTTTCAAATCACGATAAATGATACCGCGTGAATGTAGAAAAAATAGCCCAATGGCAATTTCGGCTGCATAAAACCTGCACACAATAAACACATACATACAAAATTAGATTAGGAAAAACCTCGACCATACATCGATATGACAAATGTTTGAAGCATAAAACTTCTTGATAACAACAATGATGGGTTTCATCAGATGTCGGTATTTTTTTTTTCTCCCTCGATGAAATACAGAGGAGCTTAATTGTTTTGCAACTGAACCGAAAAGTTAAAATTACATGCCAAAGGCCAAAGCATCGCATCAAATCGTATGTTCGAGACCTTTTACCAATTGTCCGAATAACATAAGCTATATGTCGATACGTATCGTTATCACAAACAAATCTCTCGGGTCTCAATGATTCATTCGGTTTTCAGTTGAATATCCACCCGCACTAGAATTTCTTTGTTACGTTTGACTTTATAATGGTCAAAGTAGTATTAATGGTACTTACACTGCAACCGGTTCCTTGAACTTTCCACACTGTTGAATTTGAAACATCAAATCACCACCATTTACGTACTCCATTACAAAATATAGCCGATCCTAAAAATGAAAATGTACGAAAAAATGTGTGTGTGTGTGTGTACATTTATACAGAGAATGTACGATGAAAATAAATCATTGAATAATTTAAGTGTGCAATTGAAACAAGCATTTTCGGTTTAAAACACTTACCATCGTTTGAAAGCAAGAATGCAACTGAACGAGAAATGGTGGTTTTTGCGATAATGCCAAAACACGTTTCTCAACCATTGTACATTCAACATCATCGTCCTGTATGATGATATCCTTTTTCAAAATTTTAATAGCAAATAGATCGTCGGTTCCTTTGCGTTCGGCCAGCATTACCTTCATTTTATTGACGTAGGTAGAGAGAAATTTGAATTTTCAGTTTTATTCATCATAAATTAATGGAAAAAGACCACCCTCCAAAACCGGAGTTTATTTACACATCTCGAATGTAACAATAATAAATGAAAAGCATAAAATTTAATGAACTCGTACATATTCAAGTACAAAATTATTTACAAAAGTGTAACAAATGTTTGAATATTAAAATGATGAACATTTGGTTTGTTACCTTTCCAAACGAGCCTTTTCCAAGAACCATTAAAAAGTTGAAATCAGTTGATCGTATCATATCTTTTTTTGACATATTATGTGGCAAATCGCGATCAACCGACGTTATTTTCTTGGTGATTGATGTTTTCTGTAAACAATAAATTTACGGCTTTGAAGTTAAATTCGGCAAAAAATCAACAAATTTAATACTTACGCGCATTTGGCTCTTGAGCTGAACCAAGTCGGTACCCTCATCTGGAACGGGTACATTATAAAATTCACCTTCTTCGGCGGTTAACAATTTGTACCATCCGTCCGATGGGCTTTGCTGTGTAGGCAAAAAAAGACACGTTCAAATTGATGATATTGATTGTTTTTTGTTCAAATCGCCCGCGGTCACTTTTTTAATTAACTTTTGTTTTTGATTGAAAGGTCAATATGTACCTTCATAATTTCAGAGATTCCAAAAGATAATGAGCCCATGAAATCGTTTCTTGACGTACGATCCCAATCCCATATTTCGATTAAGATGCGTCGGTCTCGGTCTTCGGCTTTTAAATCGCTGAAAAGAAACATTTGAATTGATTTTAAACGCATTTCACCAAAAATTATTCGCACACGAAATATGGAAATGGCTTACAATTGGATTGTTTCATTCCAAACTGGATTTAATGAAGCTTTGATGGTTTTTGTTTTCTTTTTAACATTATCTGTATCGGGAATGAGCTTCAATTTGACATATGGATCGCTTAAACCATTCGGATCCATTGGAATCAAATTTCGTCCTTCTTTAACTATATCGTTGATTTTTATTTCAAATATTACAAAAGCGAACGAATATACGAATAATAAGAATATATATATATGAATAATAAGAACCAATGTATTAATTAGAGGTGTCAGTGAATGCAAGCGACGTCCGTCAATTTGTCCGATTATTTTATGAATATTTCCGGACGCACACACACATAAGCAATTTTCAAATTATAATAATGAAAAATATCGAAATTAGTAGACGTATCCTCGACCCCTTATAATTCGGACATTGCTTATATCTGTCCGTCTTAAAATTCAAATTCAGAACAGCCAGACGAACATCCGGAAATTTTCATAACATAATCGATCGGATGGGCAAAAATGAACGTTTCATACTGGCCGTCCGTGTCCACTGACACATCAGTGTTAATAATGTTGAGGGGTCAGTCAGATCATAACCATATTTTACCTTCAATGGTGAGTCGCATTCCTACGCATGATATACCTAAATGAATACGCCCACGTCGTTCTGTATGATCACAACCGCATAAACTCGGAACACTTTCCTCGCATCGCTTATGAACGTTCATGTCACATGCTATTATCGCAAGGTTATTCATAAAAATGATAAATAAACACGAATTAGACAACTTTGGAAGGGGTAAACGCATGAGAAAAAGCAGAAATTTACTCGAATATTGCACTCTAATCTTGTCTTACGTGCATTTTATTTGAACATGAACTACATCGGCAATTTTCTTTCATTGCTTGTCAATTTTGTTTTTGTTGTTAAAAAATGTGTTAAATATCGCTTCAATCACATTTGTTTGAAAAAAAAAATCTTATATTTTATTTAGGAAGTGATGATATCGAATTTACCGAACATTCCATTAAGTGGGACTTCAGCGCTCTACTGGAAATGACTAAATATTTGCTATTGTAAAATTATAGAAAATTTATACAATTTATACGTTATACAGCATAAAAGGCAAACCATAAAAACCCATATAACCAACATGCAACAGATGAAACAAAAACGATATTAAAAATTCAATATTCATATATGATAGTAACAACAATAAAGGAGCATTTCGGTTCGTAAACCGAGGGATTTCGGTACAAAATTTTACGCTGAAAAACGGTAACACACTGGGGAAATACGTTCATAGAAATATTTTATATTTTGGATGGAAAATCGACGATTTGGGACACACACACATTTTCACGGACGCAATTTTTATTGCATTACATTTTATCAACATGTTTGCTTCATTGGTTTGTATTGTCAGATACGAATGAATAGAACATGGGGATTTTGTTGTGTGTGTGTGTGTATCGTCTGAAAACAACTATTTACATACTATAAACGGTCTATTGGAATGATGATGCATATTTTTGGCAATTATGTAAAAATTGATATTAATTATGAATACATGCTAATTTTATTAAATTGGATGTTGTATTTTATTGAATGAATAATAAAATACACATCAACGGTGATAATACAAGTGTTATGAAAATGAATTGTAGTTCAATTTCCATTTTATAACCATGAACTAATTTGTGTTCGTGAATATCCATGGTATGTATGGATGGTATATACCTATATGGATTCAGGTCATATTCGTTTTTTTCTCTCCTTTGCTCTCTGTCAAGGAACATTTCTGTTGAAACGTTGCAAACAAAGCAACCATATGCAGCATTTGTTCAATGAGCTTAAAATTGTTGGTTAAAATCATTACCATTTAATGAAATACACACAGAGAGAAAACATACGTTTTTTTGTAATTAAAAAGTCTTTGGATAACAACAAAGAGCGGGGGAGAGCGAGGGAGAGAGAGAGAGAGATGGAGAAAATGTTAGGAACATTTCAAGAGTGATTAAATAACATACTTAATTTGCATTGACGTTATTTTTCTAATCAATGCAGCAGCTTTTACTTTAAAACTTTAATTAATCAATGATGCAAGAAAAAGCACTCTCGTTTTTTAATTAATTGTTTTTATAAAAGCATACTCAACAAGTCCTTTTTTTCAATATTTATAATTGAATTAATGTCGTAAGGAAACGGGAAACAACGAAATAACTTTTGTTTTATCGAAGAAGAGTGGTGTTCTCTGGAACGAAATTTATGTGACCATTCCGAGAAGTAAAACGTCTTCACAGACATTTTCGGAACCACTTGAAAAAAGCGAAGCAAGTGAAAACATTCCGAAGGTTTTGCACATGCCATCGTTACCATACAAACATACCACACTACAGTGCAAACCATTTTCGCAACGGTTCGCCTGCTCCGGTTTGTTCGGTGACTGAAACCGGTTTTGGTTCGCATCTCTGGTATAATAATTACGTTCACGAAATGTGATTAACGAACCATTTTTCCATGATCATTTGAACGAAAAATGTGGTGAATAAAACATCTTAATCTATTGTGAAAACGTCTTTAATGGCAAACATTTTATATATTTATCACATTTGGTAAAGCGTTGATGCTTTCTAATAAAAACTTAAGTTGTTGAACACATGTATGGCAAAGCCATAAAATGCTTTCGATCGATTGTTTGGAAAAATTGATGGAATTTTTTTGTTGTTGCCAAAAACAATCATAAATTGATTATCGTTATTAACCAATGAACTTGATTATTTCCGGTATATTGGGTAAAAATTCAATTATTTCGTTGATTCAAATATGTTCATCGCACGCACTGACACATACAGCGAGAGACAGGGTTTTTCATAGATACGAAATTTGTATCTAGATAAGATAAAGATTTTCAGTATTTCAAAAAATTTAAAAGATAAGATAAAGATGAGATATCTTGAATATCTATCTTTTCTTAAATCTATCTATTATTTTTA
>NW_022197486.1:7135090-7180465 GCF_009176525.2 Contarinia nasturtii
GAAGAAGAATCACAAATGATTCGAAACGTCGGTATATTCTAATAAAATATCAACTCAAATCAGACCGAATTGGCTTTCATTTACTAATATCAACATATTTGCGGTCGATAGACACTATTAATCACATCGAATTGTTTACAGTTGACCATTTTCTTTGAATCTTTTACAAATAAATTCAATCTCATTTAAACAATTTGAAATTTCGTCGTTGAATCTCAACGTCTTAAAATGTGCAATCAAATTCACTTGAAATTGTGAAAACTTTCAACAAGTTTTGCATCTTTGCAATGAAATTCTTTTTAATGAACATTCAACAGAATTGGTTGAATGGTTTTCCCTTTCGTCTTACAGGACGACATTTTGTCCCTACATCACAAATGGGAAAAATGCGACTAAACGAACGTCAAGGGAAAAATGCGACTGAAAAATATACCAAAAAAACCTTAGAATTTTATGAGAAAGAAAAGTAAACTATATAAGAAGAAAAACAAAAGAATAAACGACAAAATGAACTTAAAAAAACACGACAAAAATTCAGATAAAAAAAAGGAAATTTTATAAATTCAACAGACGTGAAAATTGGAACAAAATAAATTTCCATGAAATTGTAAAGTCAACAAAAAAAGTGCAACCCTTTTTGAAAAGAAATTCAAATGAAAACTCAATAAAAAAATGAACGTAGCTGGTGTCATTTCAATCAGATTAAGTGGGGCGGAAATTTCAAGGCGTCGATACAACAATTCAAAACTTAAATATGATGACATCAACAAAACCATCCTCCATTTACTACTTTGTATTGTGAAGTCTAATTTCACCGAAGATCGAGAAAAAAAGAAGAAGATGTGTAGAAACGTGTAGAAGAACCAACGTGTAAAAATAGCTTTGTCGCGAGAGTCGAGCGCTATCCATATAAATACATTGTGATGTCACACATCTTACACAGAAACGACATCTTTGTAAAACAGACTAACTACAATGTAAAAGTATAGCGAGAGGGGAAGGGAGTAAATAAAAAGGGGAAACAGATACGTTTGATTTACATTGTAGTTAGTCGGTTATTAATAGATGGCGTTTATATAGTGTGCCCTTATTGCGCTTGACTCTCGCTTTGTCGTCGCATGCACTAACGAAATGACTATCCCAATAAAATACGATGTAACAAAAGTTAAGCAATTCTTGTTTTTGTCTTATTGCTGTTGTTGATTCCTAAGTAAATCGGATAACGGATATCCGTAACGCTCCAAAACTAAAATACAATCATCATTATTTGAACGGAAGAGAAAATGAGAGTAGAATGACACGCAACGGAAAATCATGCTGACACTCAATTATTTTCCACAGTCACCCAAGCAAAGGAATGGCGAAGAAGACGACAACGAAGAATAAAGTCCATTGTGGTTTTTAGTAAATGTGGTGCAAATGTAATAAAGTTGGATTTGAACGCTTGTAGATTACAGTTTTGGACAAAGCTCTTTAAGTATGCATTCCGTTGAAATAACACAAATATGGTTTTCATGCTTTTTGGCTAGAGAAGTCACCAAATGTCAAATGCTATATAAACAATAAGATGTGAAAATCCAAATAGAAATGGTCCAAATTCATTACGATTCGCTCATTTGATTTTTATTCCCGAATTATATAGAGCACAAAAAACCCCAATCGTCTTGACCCAGTTCTCTCTCTCTCTCTCTCTCTCTCTCTCTCTCTCTCTCTCTCTCATTCTTATAAAGATAAAATATGTTTGCTTTTTTTTTTGGTTTTTCTTTAAATTTCAATGCCAAAAAAGAATTTGATTACTGAAAAATTATACAGTACATTGAATATTGTATATTTCTTTTTGCATCGTAGCTTATGATATCGAAAAGGAAATAAAATTTCAACGAATAAAAAAATTGTGAAATTATTGGCGCGTGTAAGATTTGTACGCTATGCACGTAAAGTATCCTGTGTTTACTCGAGAAACACTGTACGATGGAAAATATTCAAGATTCATTGAGAGATGAGAATTAGATTAAGTTTGGTATTAATTCGGTGGAGCAGCAGGATTCAGGCATTTGTTATTTTATAATTTAGCTGGTTAAATGAATTTCATTGACAGTAACTAACAGACATTTTCGTTGTCACATTCACCCAAAGTTATTTCAGAAAATTTTAATCGAATCAATATAATTTGCGTGACTACATTTCTGCTGTTTATGCAAATCAATTTCCAAGATGGAGAGAGAGAGAAGGCGAACGATATGCAAATTTATTTCGAAAAGTAAAACCACAATTTGTTTTTCGGAATCTTCTTCTTCTCGGTCGTCATTGAAAACTCGAGTGTCAACGGCACAATGTTGGTGTTGATGGCAGCAGATGTTTGTTTTTATTTACCATGGTAAATTGTTTGTCGAAACCCCATAATATGAAGTGAGCACTTTGTCGTGCAAAATTTGTTTTAACAAGTTAATTTTTTCCAATTGGCGCGCCTAATCTTATCACGTGTAATTGTTGTAAATTTCAATTCAAATGGTAGCATAAATGAAAATTAGACAATTTTAATACAGAATTCGTGATGCGACTATTGATATTCAAATAAAATGGTGTTTGTTCATCGAAAAAAAAAAATAATGTTCGTATCTACAAACGGAATCGGTACTTCGGTACAACGGATTCATCTAAAGGTCATAGATGCATTATTTATGTATATAAAATGTATTGTTTTGTTTTATTTCATTGTGGATGTGGATTTTGCGAGAAACAGATGAAATAACAAAATGGAATAAAATCGCTAAGATGATACTTACATCGGAATCGGCACCTTTGTCAGCACCCGGACACTTAAATGTTACATACTCGTGGCACCGTTTATGTACAACAAACGAACAAACTGTCAAGAATAAAATCGATGACAAAAAAATGAGAATAATCTATTTTACACGACAGCATTACTATTTAACTATAATATCCAATGGATAGTGTACAAAGTTCATTTTTTATATACATCCATTCTACTTACTTTGACACTGGAATCCTTGCTTTCCGAATCCCCTTTAGGCACACACCATTTCCACAAAGATGAAGCGAGACACAGAGTGAGAAAGACATAGAAAAAGTAACAAACGGAAAACATCAACATTAGTTTAAGAGATACAACCTTATTTACTTTAAATTAAATTTATTGTGAGAGCTAAGATCCTTTTGTTACTCGGTTAATGGAAAGTAAAGGAATCGCTTATATATGCATATAAATACTCTTGTGTATACACTTTTTCCACGTTCTCTCTTATTCTTTGGATGTTGCTCGTTATTCATTTAACTTTTATACAATGAACATGATTGATTTTGAGTACACTGTCAATCATTGAAATTCGGTGGAATTTTTTTTTTCTTCTTCTCTATAGCGCTGAATGAAAGCGAACCAGTTGTTGTTATTATAATTTTGACATAAAAAAAAACGTATGTATATATTTTTATTATCGAATGTAAATATGAAATACGGATTATAAACAAAGTGAATGCTTTGGTTAAAAGAATAGAATTAAAGTAATGTCGAAAACATTTACCATTCCTTCAGGGAAAAATCTCTTTCGCTTTTTTTCCGCTTTTAGGATTATTTTCGTCTTTTTTTTTCTCGTGTTACTTTTTATCCCCTTTATTTTTCGCCCAATTTACGTTTGAATGGGAGAAGAAGAAAAAAGTTCAACATACACACACACACACATACAAAAATGAAACACTGCAAACACAATGAAAAAAAAATTATGTATCGCTTAACAAAAGAAAAAATGTTCATATTTTTGATAAGTCATTTTTAATGTGTTTCATTGTTTTTGTTTTGGTTCTTTTTATACCGAGGCATTTTCATATTTCATGATCGATGTCTATGTGTATTGACATGTTTTTGTTGTTTTTCAAAACACAAAAAGAAATCCAGCATCGAAAAAAGCTACCGCTCCGAAAACAAAAAGAACATCCCACAATGCTGTTAAAATAATGATTAAAGAAAAATGAAAAGAAAGTTCAAAGCTAAAACTTGATTGCTGAAAACACAAGAACCTGAAGCATATTTATACATATATTTTGCGTAAACGTCCAACAATGGTATATTTTTGCAATTTTAATTGAGTTGCGTGTATGCATGTTTTGACGTTAATGAGGAGAAGAAACGGAATCGTTTCCGCTTTTATTGACTGCAGAGCACTGGATTGGCAACAGCAGAAGCAAGTGGTATGCGACAGCAGCACACTATGAGAATTTGTGTGAAATTTTTGGCATAACTTTTACTTTAGCTTTATGTTCATATCAACATATTTTTTTTTTTAATTCTATTTGACGAAGAGCGAAAGATGTGTAACATCGTAAGGTCTCGTTGGGAATTTAAAGCACGTTTTGAGTTATTGCAAAGGTCAAATTCCTACAATAGGACTCATTTCACGATAATTTCATGCCATTCTCTCACATTTTGTTTGCAAAATAGAAAGGCGAAAGCATGTTTAAAAAGCACGCGAAAAATTATCGATTGTACAATTAGAGGCTGAAGAGTGGAACCGGATTCTTAAACGTCAGTCAAGTAAAAAAAAAATGCCGTTTTCATTTGAACACAACGAATATTAAAGAAAAAGAAAGAGGCAAAGGAAAAATGCACCAAAAAGTATGAAACTTTTTTGTCCCTTTTTTCACAGTACGACATGACAGATACTTGAGTTTGTATTTTGAAGTTGTTAGAGCACATTCAGTACGCATTTAAGACGAAAATAAATGGCACTCCGAATAAAGAGAGGGAGAAAAAGAGAGAGAGAGCAGGGCTAGCGCTAAACACTTTGCACGGCAAGTTTAACGCAAAACGAGCGTAAATAAGTGTGCCGATTCAATTTTGGGCTTTCAGATCTTGGGTAAATGACATAATTGACGGTATGTTGAACGAAACGATTTGTCTCGTGCATCATACAAACTGAAAATGAATCGGCTCAAACTAATTTCTCTTTAATACGCACTCATTTATTGATTTACCCAATGGTTTGGCATGTTGTTGTTTTTTTTTTGCTTGCAGTTCATATAATTAATACACTGCCAATGTATTTGGAAGTAATGCTTGATATTTCGATGTATAAATATTTGTTTGAAAATTCATGAAAATACAGACAATGTGGTAGTTTGCTGTACTGGAGAGCCACTGGTGACAAGGTCGATCGAGTTTTCAAATGTTTTTTTTCTTTCGAAAGGGCATCTAAAAAGATACACACTGATCAATTTTAATCAATATCGTAAAATTTTAACTCGAATTATAACGTAAAAATCAAGCTGTTTTCAGACTACCATACAAGTTCTTATGAAAAACCTCATTTGCAACGAAAACAATTTTCTTGGACAAATTTTCCAAAATGAAAAATGTCATATTTGTGGATTGGACTCAGGAATCCGAAAAAATGGTTTCAAGTTGATAGCTGATACATTGCTTGAATAATGCTACAAACAAAAAAACCGAAAACAATGTTAAAGCTTGATATACATCAAGAAATATTAAAATGAATCAAAAATGAACTACGCCACAAACATGAGAGGTTTGAGGTTTTGGTATATTCACACGATTAGATACGAATTAATTGCATTGAATATTGAATTGTGGTTTTATAAAATCTATTGTAAGGTAATAGATTTGATTCATTCCATTTTATATTAGCATGCTAATTTTATATATGCATAAAAGTCTAGATAAAATTACGAAGCGATTTAGACAAAAATGGAAGTTATCAATTTGACATCTATTTATTTTGAATTTGATGGAAAAAAGGAAAGAAGTTTATTGTACGTCCAAAAAAGAACCAAAATCGAGAAATTTTTTGTTTTGAATATGCGTCCTTTTTTAAATTAATGTTGCGAACACAATGACTGTCTCGATAAAATGTATGCGTCGTTATTCTCTCTTTCAACATTAAATAACAAGCAGCTTAATGCCCGATGCGATTACACATCGTATCATACGTGGTGTAAATATCGCAAGCGAACGTGAACGCACGATACCGAAATTTGCATTAATTTTCAGCCATATATCCAATTACATGGGCTGAAAAATCCATACGTATCCATTTAAACATGTGTACGATTGCACACATATCCTTGTGTGAGAAAAAAATACATGACCCATACATACTAACGAAGAGTGCTAGCCTGCCAACACCATTTTTGTTAACACATTCCATTTTGGTTGTGTTGCATGCGATGATGCTTGTCTCAGTGAATATGACGCCGTTTTTTTTTAAATTGAATTACTTTGTAATGTCGGAAGACCGTAGTTAGCCCACCTGTGGCTAACTAAGTGTTGAAAATATAGATGTTAAAAGCTGAGCGAAACATAAAATGTGTTTACCCTTTTTATCATGTGGGATGCTACTTAACATGATGTGCTAGTTTTACATATATATATATATTTTTCTTTGTAGTTTTTTCGTCATTTTTTGTGTGAATAAAAAATGAATGGTTTCACAATGAAAAATTATTACAAAGAGATTATGTTGGAATTTTATGGATTATTTGTTTCAGAATGTACTAATATGACCTACGCAATTCCCAATGAATTTTGATTGCTTCATCGCTTGAAAGTTTTGGCTTTCACAAAAAGCGCCAAAAAAGCGAACAACACTCGGTTTTGATAAAACGAGTTTCGGAAAAGTGTAAAAAAAAAATATTTCTTTTTACATGTGTGTGTGTGAAACGAAGGCTTTTGATTAATCTCGTTTTTTTCCTTTGTTGTTGCTGTCGATTTTTTTTTTGTCGGTTGAACTTAAGTTTAAGCTTGTGATTTTAGCACAAAATCGATTTACGCTTTCGTTCGGCTTATACCATTTTACATGGTAACACATTGTTTTACTTTCTAACAATAGAATGGTTACGATAACGTCAATTTAAGGTATACACAATTTTCTGTATATGCATATAGGATTTTTACACAAGTGGCTATGAAAACATATAATCAGAGAGAACATCACGTCACATTTTTCAGTTTGAAAAAAAGGTGCTCACTCGCTTCGTTCGCATACATGCTTTGCAAGCTGCACTATGTTTTTTTATATACTTTTTTATTTGATTTTTATATCGTATAGGAAAAAAATATGCGTTTGATTGACTGACCCAAAAAATGGAAAAATTATTTTTTGGCTCGAAAATTGAATTTTTTCTAAATGCACATTTTAAAGGTAAACGATATAGGAATGTATGTATATGTAAATTGTGTACCGTTGAAGCCACAAACTACATTTATCTCAACTGTTTATAAGATTAGCCACTCTCGAGAACGAATTTGAAATTTACCCTAGTGTCAATTCTTTAAAATTGCTATAAAAAGAAAAAAAATAAAACAGAACCAACCCACCAGTCTACATTTCATGTAGTGCAAAAAACTGTATTTTCGGGCATTTAATTTTCAAAAATGATGCAAATATGTCCCGCATCACGATTTACCAATGAAAAAACACCGGATATCGTGCCATGTACCGTGGTTTACCCTATGCACGGGTATGCGTTGATGATGATGAAATAAAGCAAAAAAAGAGACCGTTGCTATTCTTCATGATAAACATCATATATGCAAAAGGTAAAGTGTATGTGATGAATGTTGCTACCAGTTCTTTTGTGTGTATGTGTCCCACCACTCGTGTAAGCAACATACACACCACTATTTGGTAATTAACCAACTTAAAATGTGGTCAGCAAGCATCGTCTGACCCGTATTTTATATAGAAAATGTAAACACACATATAAAATAATGAACACCAAAAATGTACCAGATACGCACTTCCATTTGAATCGACGGCGTTCAGCTGATGTTGCTGCAAAAGAACAAATGTGTGTTTTGCGTGTGCTTAAAAGTATCCAAATGTCAAATGTATTCATAATTGAAAATGAGTACGAAATGGGGGAAAAGAGATGGCAAAATGACTGAAGGGTGAGAAATATATGGCATTTTCTGGTATAGGTCGTTTGCGTATAAAATGAATTGTATGCGATTTTGTCTGATGTTGATTTAACAGCCCCCCCATCCATTTAAAATATACATATATAAAACAAATCAACGTTATATCACCATATTGACTAGACATAGAAGCTATGAACAACGGCTAATAGTCGTAACTGATACAAGAAACGTTTTTTGTTTGCATTTCCATAATGAATGCCATGAAAGCACTCCAATCATATGATTCTTCGGTGTCGTACACGCTTACTACTTTGTCGTTCTGCCTTATTCCTTTAAGCGCTACAATTTCTACTATTTTTAACTCCAATATTTGTCATGTTATTGATTTTGATATGGTTTCCCAACCAATTTTCGTCGTGTTTATTCGCAATTTTCGCCGAAAGTCTATTTACGATATCAAACTTCGATTTTATCATTCTCTCGTTCTCTCAACAATTTAAGTGATTGCTAATCAGTGCTTCCAGCCACTTGATTGCTAATCAAAATTTATCGAACGAAATGAACGAAATGTTATTTCTTTTAAAATCGTAAAAAAAGCAGCAAAACCAATACTCAAATCAGTGTATTGTGTCGATGTGGCGGTGGGTGCTGATTCGCATTGAAAAGTTGATACAATTTAACAGTCTATAAAGGCACACAAAATCAATCAGCAAAATGCAATATTTACCTTAACCTCATTGCAATGAATATATGTTGAAGATGTTGTCACAAAGTTTTATACACGTGACTTGAAAATGAGTGACTGCTTCGAATTGAAAATCTATTCATTTGCGAGAAAACATATAAATTCATTTTATGTGCCGAGACCATGGGTATAAAATGAGCGAGGAAAATCCGTTTTTATTGAAGGGGAGAAAATTGCAATGTTTTAATGGCAACAGTTGACCATTTCATAACATCTTGAAAAATGAAATGAAGAATTCAAGTACAATGCGAGTTCATCACAATAACCAAGAGTGATTTAGAAATCATAGAAAGCAACACAATTTTAAGGGAGACGGAACAGCGATGGGTGTACGTCTATAACATGAAAATTATTGTGCTGCGTGCGAGTTTGTAGAAACTTTGACTTACATATTATGCGTGGCGCTTGTATAATATCCATATATTATACAAAATGTATTGTGCTTGGTCAGTAACCAGTAATTTTGTCACTCATTTGTTATGCTGTCATCATCGTTGTAGTCATCGTCATTGACTTCGTGTCTAGTTTCGTTTCAAGTGGAGCCAAAGTTTTCATTTCACTCGAATGAATGCGATTTAAGACGAAAAAAAAAACAAATGAAGAAATTTCAACATATTTTTTGTTCTCGTTTATACTCAAGGAACATTAAATGAAAAATGTTCGACCATTCATTGATGAGATTTTGCTCCATCATTTTCATCGTTTGGGCGGTGTGTAATTTTCATGATCTGGAAATGAATTGTTGTGTGCAAGCGAGAACAACACACCGGTAATGTGTCTCGCCCCAATGAACTTAAATTTGATCCGTTGTTCCGTTGAATTTTTCATAAAGCTCGGTCATGACTTGAGACGGTGAAAAAGTGAGTGAGAGTTCGCAGAAAAGTTTTGAATTTCATTTCCAAGAAGAAACGATGTGATTCAAAGAGGACAGACGAAAAAAATTCAAGTGAGTCTGACCGTAACTGTAGTTTACCGCCGTTTTCAATGTTGATTGAGATTTTTTCTTTATCTTCTTCAATGCAGACCGCATGTGTGAATTTTCGGTCGTATAAAATTCATGGGCCAACAAAGGACAACAATAAACTTATGCTATCTCAACATAGAACACAGATATAAATGGTTTTACATTGAATAGGGGACTCCTGATAAGAATGAGCATCAATGATACGTAAAATGATTTATCTTGACAATAATAATGTTTTTGTGTGTGTGTGTGTGTGTTACAAAAATTGTAGCATGAAAAATGCATACCTCTTGTAGCAGCCAAGAAAGGGTGGGAAGAAACGCTTTGATTACATTGGCTGCCAATTTTTACGCTAGACTTCACCGGTCGAGAGATAAATAAAAGAGAGAACGCACTAAAAATCATAGCAAGTATTACATTGAAAGTGCTCATGTATTTCGTTATATATCTCCATTGAATTGGATCAAAGCACACGTGAAAAATGGTGGATATCACCTACGTATATCAAAATACCCAATCAAATTTCGTTTTTCTCCATCGGAAACAAAGCAAATAGCAAGGAATGCAAAAAATGCTCAATCAACAGTATCGCTTACATCTTCGAGTGGATACGTCTTGGCGCCCCAGAGAATGCGTCTATACCACATGAATTACACAGCATTGTATTATTCTTCTCATGGTCATTACTCAGCATTTTCTATAATATCAATGTCATGTTTACATACACGAGGTCTCTCTCTGTGTGTGTGCCTTTTTTAACCATTTAAACAAATAATGCAAAAAATATTCAACCATCTATACTCAATAATTTCATACACACATTTTCGAACAATAAATTTTGCCGTTCCTTTTCAAGTTTTCTTTTTCATTGAATTCAAAGCCATTTTATTTGCAATTTCCATAAAATGTATGTCATTATTTGACCATTGATAAACACACGTGCATGCATTTATGGATGGAAAACCAATCAGACTCTCATTGTGTTTGAATAAACTGGATTCGTATTCAGTAAATTCGAAATTAAACCATGCATGTTCGTTCTTTGATTTTTTTTGTTCTATGTATTTCATTATTTCTACGGAAATATTCAATTTTTTTTGCAGAATAGAGAGCATGTTTTCTTGTAAGAGAGAGAGAGAGAGAGAGAGAGAGAGAGAGAGAGAGAGATTAGTATTTACCAAATTTGGTAAAACGAATACTCATTAGAATTATTATTCAGATATTTTTACTTGTCATCCATGTTGAGTTCTACATATCGACTAAGGCATTAAGCTCAACGGATGTGTGATATATATTTATTTTTTATCTTGACAGCTTTTTGTAACTTCAATCAATCACAACAAGAAAAAATATATTTCCAAAATCAATTTATAACGGCGATGCGAAAAATATAAGGGAAAAAAACACACACAGATTGATGATAATACCACTGTGACAAATAATCAATTCGTACTCAACTTAATCCATTCATTGCTTCCAATGAAAATGTTACCAGTCAATATTAAGTTGACGATATATTTTCGGATATTCTCTAGTCAGATGTCAGCTCTTTGAATACTACTATTCCAACAAAGTTTGGACACCTAATAGGCTTAAGACCCAAATCTACGTCTGAATTTCACTCCTAATTTCATTTTGAAAATCTGTCTCACAAATAGAATTCATTAATTAGGACATCTTCCAATGTGTTTTTCATTGAACGTTAACATTAAAGCAACATTTTCGATATTTCGGATCTAAAAAATTGAAACCATTTGATGACAACCGACAATGACAATCTTTTTCCTATGTAAACAAATGAACCAACGACTGAAAATTATGTTTGCATTTCTCATATTCAATCGATTTTTAATTATTTTTTTTTTATCTTCACTCTGAGGATTCATACACATTAAAAAAATCTCATTTTCGTTTAATTTTAAAAAGATAAGCGAATTGATTGAACAACAAAACTTGCGTTCCTTGCATTGAACGTGCCATTAAAATCTCGATGCAATACAGTAACAGTTATACAAGTAAAAAACAAACATTTTCTGCTTCAAATTTCAAATGTGATAGATAGACAAGTGTCCAATATAAAACATGATCATTTCGAGGAGCGGCAGGAGAAAAGTTGTGCAACCAAGTTTATCTAACCATGTTTTGGTTATTCGGGCAAATGACACACTTCGAATGAACAAATTGTTTCCGGCTTTTGGTTTGTATTGACATTGAATTTCCACAAGACTTGACATCCCTTAAGCACTTTCCGCATTTCAAGTACTTCTACAAAAAAGAATCCAAGTTATTGTTATCTGAGCTCAACAGAAGCACCATCGAAAATCGGTTTTATACCAAATCCGCACATCTGAAGCCATTTTATCATTAAAATGAATTAGTTGCGTACACAGTAGGTTTTTATTTATTCGAAGGCGCTTTCAATTAAAAAATGCTCGATATCCTGAATTCTTCGAATTATCGAGATAATCTTCAAAACATCGGGACTTCCTTGGAAAAGAAACTTTTGATCCCCGACAATTTCAAATCGAAGAAAGTCTGCTGTAGCAAAAGAAGTTGCATCATACAGAACATTGAAAAAAAGAAAATCAAAGTATTTTTGACATTGTATGGAGGTTATTATGGCCTTTGTTTCACTGCGGTTTCCGATTGAGAAAAAAAAAAGTGAAATTACTTCGCTTGACCTCCGAAGTTTGCTTAGACAAATACAATCGATTTTTTGGACATTCAACTACATAAAATTACATTTCCATTAAACTTGTATGCAGAATGTGAATGTAGATAAATGAAGCACGAAAGTGTTGTCCATTTCACATCAAATAAATAATGGTTGATCATTAACATAATCGGTTCAACCAAAACTAAGGTATACTTTTCCAACTTGTGGTAATTTTCCTTTGATAAAAGTTTTCGATGGTAATGTGAAAAGCCGTGCTCGTGCCAACTGACCAGTTGCTATTTACCAGCTATTGTCATAATCTGCGTTATGAGTGAAAACATTCAAGCAACAGCGTGCCATGGTATGAACAGCAGTTAGTTAGATAGCCCAAGATAAATTCAGATACCGTGGAAGTTAATCACGCACTGTCATTAAGTTAATTTATCAAATAAAAAACATCACAACATCACAACATTTCAAGCGATAATTTACCATATATAATATTAATATTTTTCTAATATTTGTGTATTCTGAAAAAAAGTTCAACAAACTTTTATTTTTAGAAAACTTTTTTTATATGCCTTTATATTTATTTATTTATTTATTACCAATATATGACTTAGTAATTAAAAAAAACTGATTATGAACAATTCAACAATGTGAAGTTGTTCTGTTTTTTTCAACGGATTAAACCGAATAGAGTTCATTTTAGCACAGATTTTAAGTTTCGAACTCACATTCAAATTGCATCAAAAACAAAACGGAACACTTTTCACAAAAAACGTCTCATATTTAATCCATCTAATTTATATCGCTCTTTCTATCATAAATAATGGTCAAAAGTTGGCCGAATAATTCATGAATAATAAACATGTTGACACAAACAAAGTTGACTAACTTAAATCTGTATTCAACGTGTCCAATATTTAGCTAATTAGATTTTCTTCATTCAAAATTATCTTCCAATTAAATATGGCCCAAGGAAATGTGGGTATACAAACATTTCAACGGCATCCATTAATATATGTTCTCATTAGCACAACATTATCTTAATGAAATTTCAAATTTATTGTGTTTTTTTTTGTTATCATAATCACAATATAAACTTTAGAATGCAAAATTGAAGATGTTTGCGTTGTCATGGCGCTCATAAATAAAGAATATGAAATAACTTGCGCACCAAGTGGTAGGCGTTCAGAGGTACCTTTTCAAATAGATAATGTCCGATCGTGATTCGGTCAAACGTACATGACACATTCAATCAAGTCGATTTTTATTTTTGGACTTTTGCCAAATTAAGGAAATGAAACTCAAATCGATTGAATCAATTGTTTCCGGTGTTGTGCCGTTTATTTTCTATTTTGGCAGCATGAACAGCTTCGTATCGATTCGTTATTTCCGACATTTGAGGCAAACACCATTTTTTTTCTTCTTCTTCATCGACTTGACACATAAAACGTGCGCTGATTGGCGTAGGAAAATTTGATCGATGATATGCTCATTAGAAATACTTCCACATCCGATCACATTAATTTGTACCGAATTAATGACTATTACGAATGAATGGCATTTCAAATGTATATTCTGAAATGGAAAATAGTTCATTTTTGAACTCTCATTGATATATCTGCAAATGAAATGCTTTTGCACTCCAACATGTATCTTATTTTCGACAACAAAATTAAATACCATGTCAACAAGAATTGCAGAGCACCACGAATAATGAATAGAATTCGTAAGGCACATTTAGATGTAGCACACAAATGGTACGCTTCAATTAAATCAAAAAAGCGAGAATCAACAAAGATATTTGCTGCAACATCTTTAAGAACCAAACAATTCCCCAAATGTTCTTTCCGTATATGCACACAATTTTCATATGCTTATGGGGTATACACGGGTTTGGTTTTTCCCTATTCAAATATTTGGAAAAATTGAAAAACATTCGCTGTTATTTCGATTCAATTTTAAAAGATTTGTCAAATCGATTTTTCGTTATTCGAAATGATTGAAATAAATTGAAATTGGCTTAAGTTCTCAACGGAACAATTTAAAAAGATGCAAATCGAAATTTTCGATCTGAGTATAACCCCTAGCTATGTAGCATGTTCGCATAGATGTTGAAAGAATGTTTATTTCACATTTGAAATGAAACCCGTATTGATACCCCGGTATAGTCAGATTTTTATCGAAAACGAAGAAAAATAATTAACATCGCATTGACATAGAACGAACATCGAACAAATAATAAATAAATAAATCAAATGGAAAGAAACATTTCCTGCAAGCAATTTCAAAATAAACAAACAATCAATAAACACAATCAAACGAAATGTATTGTTGTTGGCATTCGGTTGCGGTACCAATAATATTGAATCCGAGTATTGGAGCATGCTTTCAATTTGATAACAATTTGAGAAGCAGAGATGAAGAAGACAACGATAAAAAAAAATTATCTCATTAACATTGTTTCGATCAGAAGAAGAAGTGTTAATGAAATGAAAATAAATCTATCAAATAAGCGCGTACTTATTATTTAATCGTATAATTATGAAACGAGAAAAAAAAACACACACACACACACACATAAATGAAATCAACTTAAATACTTTTAAAATTCATTAAGCCAACGTGTTGGTGTTTCTATAAATATGATGTAGTGTATTTGATTAACGTCGAAGGACACAAAATCCAAAATGTTCATAAATCGAATTCATGTGATACAACAAATGTGGTGTATGCCGCAATTAAGCTCATAGCTTTATATCTATATGAATCACATTAAATATGTGTGTTATTTATTGCGATACATAATAATTAATTCATCACTCAGTAACCCGACAATTTCAAGCCACAACCAGTCATATTCCATGTGAATTAAACTATTTGTCACAGTAACGATACAATTACTTCACTAGTGTAGAGAGAGAGAGAGAAAAAAAGAGCCAATTTGTCGTTCATGCTATATTATCACATCAGAAATCTTTTAAATAACTTGTTTTACGTTGATGGTGTACATATTGCACGGCTTGATTTTAATCGATTCGAAAAATGATTCGATTCAGTCTCGGTAAAAGCCAAATGTAGCAAATTCCATTCAAGCTAAATGACAAGTTAAGTATGGAATGGATGATTAAAAATGATAAAAAAGGTTGCATTCGATCAGTGAACTTGATTAAATGGAGTTAATATTTTTTAATTGATGCTCATTTTTATGAATCTAGATACATTTTATTGCTTTCAAACACATCGATATTCATTATTGCAATTTCTTTTTAACAATTCAAATGAATTCAAGGCAAAATATATTAATATTTTTACGGTTGACTTAAAAAATGGCTGGTATTGTTCAAAAATATGACCGCTTGAAATGGGTTCGATCAACTGGGCCAATGAGTGTTTCGGTGTTGAATTTCAATCCTTTGATCAAAGTCGGTTTCTCAGAGCAATGTATGTGAGGAGCGCTCTGAAGAGTCGGAGGTCCACTGTCGACCAAACTCCTCAACAGGAGGTAAATATTAAAAGTTTCACAACTAATTAAAATTGATAATATTATGATTTTAACTTTTAACATTTTGCACCTCGCTGAGGAGGAGTTTTGTCCATCGGTGCTCTCCCGGCTCTTTACTGCATTGCTCCCCTGAAAAAAATCTGATTTTTACGAGTCAGTGAATGATAAGTGCACTCGAAATTTCGAACAATTTTTTGCATGAAATTCTCCATATTGAACGCTAATGATTTCTACTTTCAATGTTTAAAAAACATGTGCTTTGCAAATTTAATATCGAAAATGAGTAATAATCGTTATTTGTTTTTGGGCCAAATAAAAACATTTAATTTGCTCAGAAAACAATAAAAAATTTCTCTGTTCTGAATCATTTTTGCTATATATATTAAATTCCTCGTTTTACGCTTGTTTTACAATGTATACACTTGTTTTATTGACAGCATCTGTGAATTTTGTGTTTGTTTCTGTTTTTATTTGAAAATAACAGGACATTCACACACTAACGACGTAATAAATCAGAATTTCTGCATCATTTTTTTTTTTCAATCATACCATCGACACGATGATACATATGTTTATTTTATCTCTCGTCGGTGCTTTCAAACGAATCGATATATGTTATGTTTTTGAGTGAGGAGTACGCGTTGATTGTGACAGCATAGTGTTATTTGCATGTCCCAAATTTTCCACCGACAGAAAATAAATTTTTATGCGAATTTAATTGAATTGATAGTTCCAAGGGCAAAGCAATCGCAATCGATAGTCTCGTGAAATGCCATCATCGTTTACAAACACTTAGCGTAACGTATGTGAACAACTTCAAAAACGGTGATCAAGTGAACGAATGTGGCGTCAGATGTGAGAAATGAGGGATATTATCGTTGCAACTCTTTTAGCGGGACCAAATGCAGGCTTGTCATTCAAGAAAAAAATACTCAATGTTTTTTATCATTCGATAGGTCATTGTTAGCCAGAAAAACCTCGGTAAAATGTCAACAACGCTCCATTACTGTACCAGACTACGACTGAAATGTACACACATATGCTTCTCCCAATTTGGCCATATGCCTGATAGCGATGATTTAGCTTTAAAAAAAAATTGTTCCTTGGGTTAGAATGCATGAAGAAAGAAAAAATCGTTAAAAAAAAGGTCGAGTACGTTTGCTTTGATGTTGACCAAGCACATCGTTGAAATGAGAGAGACTTCTTCAAATGAACGAACTATTCACCATGCGCATAGTTTGCTGCAATGATAAAATCTATGTGGCATTCAGTCAACAGCATTGACTGCCATTTTTCGCAATTAGAGCATCTGTGTATCTTGACATAGAATGTATACGTGATATGATTGATATATATGACATGGTTAATGAAAAATGCATCTATAATAATACAATGTTACCGGAATTAGTTAAATTTACACGTATTGCGGCCACTTGTTTTGAATGTTTTGTGACAGAGTATTCACACTTTTTTTTATGATAATTATAAAGGAGACGTCAAGAAAAAAACGAACTTTTTTAAAATATATTTTTTGCTGTGCCGATTCTCCGTACGAACCTTTGGCCATGTTTTTCACCGAAAAAATAATATCAATTCATTTATTTCAATATATCGTACGACAAACGGTGTTATATGAAATATTGATTTCCAGCGAAAACTATTATCGAAAAAAAAAATCCATGCACTGTGATTTGTATTCAATGTGATATTGATGGGAACAATAACATAAATATATTGTATGAAGATAAATGACCTTTAAATCGTTGACACTAGTTTCAGAAAAGAAAAATATGTTTAAATCAATTTCCTAAAAGAAAAAGAAAGCTCAGCGGAAATTGATTCGATTGCGTGTCATAATGTGTACGCATATTTTTCTCCTTGTTGATTATACATATTTATGAGCGATTTGAAATTCAAAATGTCAAAAGAATGAATATTTTGATATTTATTACAAATGTTCTCTTTCAATGAACGAAATTACGATTGGTGTCACATATAAAAACATTGATTCGTATTATATCAAAAAAAAATTAAGACAATTGCGGCTGTATATAACATTTCAACTGTGTAGATCACCAATATTTGGTGCTTATGAATAAAAATACATGCTAAAAAATGTTGGTATTAATTGAAATGCATTAAATTGTCGATTGAATGCTTCGACAAAATTATTTGAAAACCGTGAGCATTGTCAAAACTAATGTAAATGTAATAAAAGTGTGTGCGCATCGGAAATAAATCGATTTCCGTAGTTTTCAATAAAAAAACACACATTTCTCTGTTGTTGGTGAATATATAAAACTTCGAATGCTGCAGCCACTGTATGTTCCGATTAAATCGCAACGGAAAACAATAATGGAAAAGTTGACTGAATACAGCACATTTTGGCATTCCAGCCACTATGCGGAATATGTTGAAAAAATTCACCAATGTTGAATAGTTGTGAAAAGCGTTCATTGTATGTTGCAAATGTTGTGGAAATATGTTGATTCTATATTTCAAAAATCATGTGCTAAACTTATCAAACCATTGACAAGAATAATCAGACTTGAGGAAAACCACAGAAAATTAATAAAGTTTTGATTTCGTTTCATTTACAGAAGATTTTCGCACAAGAATTTCGTTCAAAGAGCACAGTTTCCAAACAAAATTGAAACCAATGAGAGTTCAGAGAGCAAACCAAATCAAATTGAATACTATTTTTTTTGACCGAAACCACTTTAGATACATGAGATACATAAATACACATTGACATTTTGACTTAAATGAATGGTCCAATTTTTCGACAAAATGTATGTGAACATAAAATATGGTGTATTTTATGAACTAAAATTGATTAGATTTGTGATAATTGCCATAAACGAACATGGCTTTTACTTTTAATTATTCGAATTTGATTTATTTATAAAACTTAGTCAAATATCTCATTTTCAATCTGACATTTGTTCTATCTCTCTCTAACTCTCCCCAAAATGTGTGCATACTGTAGAATATTGAAATTATAAATTGTACAACTGAAATTCATCTATGTCAATGACTAAAGTAAATACACAAAAAAAATCGATATGAAAAATGTGCAGTGCCCCGAGAGTATGATTTAATGGTATACTTTACAGAGTTTGTGTAACAAAATTGGTTGGTGTTCTTGTTGTTAGGCTGAACAATTGAACATATTGAAGCCGTAAAAATATCTGTAGTATTGATCATATTGGAACAAAAATTATAACAGATAAACCCACATCCGAATTTCTCCGTTGAATAGATGACAATTGTGATTACATATTTCATATATACAATGCTACTCTCGTGTATTTTATGATTGGGTCTATATTGATTCAATACATAAGGTTATCGTCATAGTTTGTAAGCAAACAGAAAATCAGAAAATTAGCATTCACATACGAAACTGAAACTGAATTAAACACATTGTTAAACAGACAATATATGAATTACAATTCACATTTACTAATATAGACAAAATCGTAACGCGTACGAGCATGATAATAAAATTTATGTTCATAATTCTTAGGTGTTAATGGGAAATTTTGTCATATCGTATCGTTTTTTGCATGTGATATTTCTCTCTCTTGTGCTTAAAAATGACATGCCTCAAAGAATCGTGTCGCATACATCAAAAAGACTATCGCAACAATATCCAACGTCATAAACTACCATATATTACTATTGCCAATGAAATGGTGCTGATGCAATGTGACTTTAGCTAATTTTGATGAGTTTTCATACAACTTAGAGTGTCACTCAACTTTATTTGACAGATAAAAGACTGCCAGAAAGCACATCTTCTGCTTTTCTTTATCCTGCCGCTTTTCTCTATCACCATCTCTCTCTCTCTCTCTCTTTCTCTTTATCTCTTCATCTCTGCCTGTGTATTTTCGACATTTAGAATAGAAATGTACATTGTTTTCATTCAAAAATTTATGCTGCAGCCTGGAATCTCTCATTTGTTCCAATTGCTTAAAACTAACTCTTTTGTGCGACTGGATTGAGTTCGAGTACACTCACAATAAAAGTCATGAAAAGCTTCTTTTCCAAAAATTTGCTTAAGTTTGTGCGTTACTCACAGAATACATACGATCTGAGAGCTTACGCGAAGAATCAAGAGGAAAAGGGCAAAACATGACAAAAAAACGTATATTGACTGACGCTAATAAGAAAAGTATCTTTCGAGTGATCTTAGCAACCAAATTCTTAAAAAAAAGAAAAGAAAACATCGAATCACAGATATATACATACAAGTGTATACATTTGTATGCTCTTTGAAGAGATCTGAGAATAAAGTATTAACTCATAAAAAATGAAATGGAATGCCTTGTGAAAGCATGAATGAATCTCAAAGAATTCCCAATTCCCAATATAATATATAAAAGCGAAAAGAACAAAAAAAAAACACACACACACCCAGTCCAAAACCACTATTCGGTCGGAAAAAATTGCAACTTCTTTTTTTACAGTCGAGTATCAAAATACTTGCACATAGTTTTCTATCTTCATCATAAATTAATTTGAATTTTATCGAAATTCAACAGCACATTGAAAATTCAAAGCAGCTGTTAAAAATCAAACTTTTCCCGAATGCAAACATGATTACAAGATCAAACGCGAAACGAACATAAAAGTGAACGAGCATATTTCGTTTTCCATCCAATAATACGGAATATATTCTCTCAAAAACCAGTTTCAATATCATAAACAAAATTGTATTTGATGCATCAATCACCAACATTGTATCTATATCTAATATAATATTTAAAAAAAGCGAATTTCCATTTATTCATGGTTCGGGAAGCAAAAAGCGTATCTCAGTGGCGAGGGGGAAACCACGGATTCTAATAATTTAAATTCGATGACCATTCAACAGTTTGTAATACTCAACTCGATTGTGTGGCACTATTTCCATATCCGACAAACATGAATAGGCAAAAAAAAAAACAAGATCCCACATTTTTCCTACACTAAACATGTTTTCCATCAATAAAATGTTACTTTTCTATAGATTGTATCTCTGAATACAATGTGTGTGTTTGTTTGTATGAAGTGATACATTAATCTGTTACTTGATTAGCATTCCACATGCTGAATTCTCACCGTTGTCATGCATATAAAACAAAAAAAAAAACACACCAACAAATAAAATGTGTGTCGACTATATGGATTTGATAAATAACAGCGTGAAATAAAGCGTCACAACTCTACACCATCGAGAAACAATAAATTTTCATTCATTTTTGTGTCATTCTTAGTGTGCAATGCGCGTGCCGTCGATTGAATTATCATCCGATGGAAATTTGCAATGTGTATTAAGAAAAACAGCTCGAATCATTCGAACTTTTTACAAAACATGAAATAAAATTGCCGCCCCATATGCGATGATGTGAATGGTGTGTCTCTGTGCGGCAAAATTGAAGTGATACTGTGTGATATAATTCATCTTGGTATGTTATTCTGTTGTTGTCACTTATTCGGTATCGTTTTTGCTTCGGTTTCTCTCTTCTGGCCTCTTCAAAATCGTTGTGTTTTCATTTCATTGACTTTTTTTTCATCTTTGCGTCAATAAAATAAATACATAAAGACAATTCACAAGATCATCGTCTAAATAATATAGTTGATATGAAGAAAATGCCATGTCTTAAGACGTTTGGTATGTACGAAAATAGTAAACGGAAATGTATCATTTTAACTTGTCATTTGGGCCAACGAACACGAGCATAGAAACAAATGTTCGTAATGCTTATAAGGTCAATCGTATTTCCTGGTCGTATTTGTGAAATGGACGAAACACAAAAATAAAATAAATAATAATACTAATATGATGAACAGAAATAATAGTTATTTTTGATGCAGAACAAATCATGATGTTTTGAGATACAAGTTACCCATGGATATAAATGCGATTACATGTCAAAGAATGTTGAACGCAAAAAGCACACCGAGTTGAGGCAAAAAAATGAGCAATATGGCAAAAAGGCACAAATCTCATAGGGAAAGACTGGGCTATGGCCAACCGTTAAAAAAAAGAGAACACATACCGTCCGCTTCATTCACACCACTGACTTGTTTGATTGTACACATCAAGATTTTCTTCTTCTTTTTCCTTTTTTTCAGAAAAAAAGGAAAATGTATTTATTTGAATTGAACGCAAAATGAAATTATATATCACACACATCGTTTCACTCATGAACGAAGTTTTTCTCTTGTGAAATATCTGTTGCTATTTATGCCACATTTGCTGTTGTTACTGTCTAGAGGTATGGTGGAAATTCACGTCATATACGGAATTAATGTTAAAACATATTTTTGCAGATTCGTTATTCAAAGCATTCGAATCAATCAACATTTCATTCTCGTTTTTTTTTCTTCTTCGATTACTCTCGTATGGAATTTCCGTCCCCCTTTCGACTTACTAAAACTTTATTGGATTGCCGTCATGTTCCATCGTTCGTTTGTTCGCTCATAATGTTTTGAATCATTGCAAATTCACCATTTTTACTTATTGCCAATAAATTCGAATTACGTTCGGCTGCCAATATTAGCGCCAATAAACTTGATCCATGAGGCAAATACCACTCTTGGTAATCGCGTGTTTTCTCTCTTTATCCCATGCGATTGCAGATTTCTTTTTATGCATCATTTTAGACAGCTCATTTTCTCATTGATGGCGTTTTTTTCTCTATGGCTATAAAGTTGATGAAAAAAAACACAGTTTTGATCTGCATCTATTCGATGGCAAAATAAAAGAGCGACGAGGAGAGAGGGAGTGAGGGAGGTAGAATGTGACTGTTGAACAAAGATAAATGGCCAAGGTGATAAAGGATGAAAAATGAAATGTGCCCAACGCAACACACGGTATATAATCACATGGAAACTATATATTTTGCAATGATCAGAACGCTTCGATGAATCTTGTGCAACATTTTCATTTCAAAGAAGTGGCGCGGAGAGAAAAAGAGAGCAAAAAATCCAGGTACGTGCTTGAAATTTATCCCTAATGAAAATTATTATGTGCTATCCGCCTCTGTGCATTGTGTGAAATTTATACGAACACTAAATGATTACGAGAGATGGGTAAAATGTGAGACCAATGTTGTTGCTCAACAAATTACAAAATCTAGCAGCACTTCATTAACTATTCGAGTCGAGAAATGTATATTAAATAGGATGCTCTTCAGAGAAATATGCTTTCAAATTTCTATTCGACGTTATCTTTTGCATTGTCGTCATCGTTTCACAGGCAACGCAATCTTTGCATAATAGTTACCAATTTTAAGCATTTTTAAATGGGCACTTCTCGCTCTACATCTTGAAAAAAAAAAAAAAACAACAGAAAATATTCTCTATTTCCTAAAAATAAATTCGTCGATAATCGGGTACGATTCTTCCATTCTTCTCCATTCACATATTAAACGAGTAGATTTAAAATTTTTGCAATCAAAGCAAGTACACGTACATCACACACACATGCACACATTTTTGTTTTTCTTATAAAATATAAGCGCACGGATGCATCGTGATTCTCACAAAAAATAATAAATGTTTTGTTGATGTTTTGGGTGAAAATTGAACAATAGAATGTTTGTTGCACGAAAATTCACCCATTAAATCTGTTGTTTTCGTTACTTCATTGCCTTTTTCTGCTTGATTTAAAATATTGTGCGTGCTTTTTCCAACACTGTAGATCAAAACTTTTTTTTAAAAGCATGTCTTGAACAGTATTTTGCAGAGATGCTGTTTAATTTGATATTTTCGCTGCTGTTCATTTTGTTGTTGTTCTTTGTGTATGTAAGTAATTGATAAGAGTTTTAAGAAGGGACCATTCAAAATTCAATTTGTATGTACTACAACAACAGCACAACATCAACAACACTAAAAAGAATCTATGAAACAATAAATAGCTTAATTCAACAACAACCATAAACACTCGCTTAATAAGTCGGAGCATATTTTTTTTTGTTTTTTTTTTTTTTTTTCTTTTCGGATGCTAATAACAATAAAAAAAAGCATATGCTTGAATGAACGTACCGAAGTGTAGAATCGGAGAAAGAGAGAGTGAACGATAATGTGTCAAAATTTATAACCGCTCTTTTCCGTTAGATTTCATTAATCTATGTTAAACTACAATTCCATTGAGATTTGTGTTTCCTTGGATAACAATCTGTGATCGGCACTGGCCGATTTAACGTTTTGGTGTGTTTCTTTTTTCTCTCCAGGCAGGGCATGAATCAAAGCGGCATGGAATCAAACCATGCTAACACGTTAATCATACATGAAATTGATTTATTTGTGTACCTTTAGATCACTGACTGAAAAAAAACGACCGAAGAAAAAGATTCGTTTTGAGTAAAAAAAAAATTCGAATGGAATCGCATAATAAAAGTCTGAGCATATTGAAAGCACTTCGGATATTGACGAAAACAGCCACCTATCAAAAGTAGTCTGCTTTTGTGATGTTCATTTCCTTATTTAGTTCAATTGCTTTGGGCCATATGTAGCTAGTATGAACTTTCATTGAATGTCATAAAATTGATGAAATAATTTTGCAAAAAAAAAAACAACACAAAAACCGTAACAAAAACATTCGCCCAAGAACAATCGTTTGAAGTAAAAATAACGAAAAAAAAATGTGTGACTAATGAAAAATCAACTCACCGTTGAACAATGATTGAATAGAAAAAAAATGACACATCCGTATCATGTTTTTTTTTCTTGCCATTTTATCTTTGCTTCTTACATTTGTAACGATGACGAACATTTCATTATAATTAGTAAATTACATACACTCGTTAGCTTAATTTCAATGCGGGAAAAAAAGCATCGTCGCTTCTGTTGACAGAGTAGTTTGGTGAAATTGTTCGTGCACACTTTGCGTTGGAGAAGAGTGCGAGAGCGCTATATATGAAACAATGATAGAGAGACGACCAATGGGAATGACGACACAAATGATAATATGAATACGCTCGCATCGTACGCTTGCTATACATTTTCAATGTTATTTCTTCGTTCATAATCTCGGGATTTTGTGATTTAATGCCCGCCGAAATATGTGCACACGAAAAAGATATCATTATACCCGAACCGAGCGAGTGATACAAATGTGCGACCGTATACAGTTTTTTTAATATAAAATAAACATACGTGTTGTTTGTGATATGAATTGTCAGTCATAAGTGTATTTCTATGTTTATTTAATTTTAGCATCACCCTACTGACAAATATTACCTCCAAAATATTTTCAAACTATTTTCGAATAAAGGATGGATCTTAGAGCTTGTACTGGGACAAAACACTAAACCTTTAGATGGCGCTGTTCTTCTAATTAAATTCTATTGACATTTAGTACCCGTTTTTGGTTCTTAAATCGTTCTATTTAGATCCTTTACGAAGAATACGACTGTGAATTTATAACAGTTTTTTTATATGACCTACTCCACTCTGGTTCTTTGAATGCAAGTGGATAATGGAACATATAAAGCCTTGAGTCATTGCTACAGTTTTTGTTGTATCTTAAAAATATTCGAAATTCTAATCGAATCTCTCCAATCATGTGGAAAAGAATTTTTTTTTGTATCATCTGAATAATTTGTCAGCAGGGAATTTGCTACCTCTGCCTCTCGGAGACTTTGAGTGTAATTCACTGTGGAATGGTTTTGTAAACACATTACAGATATATATATTTTTTCGGCACTGGTTGAGACTGTCCAAAACAAAACGGGAGAAAAGAAGTACAGTTTTTCGTTACTTTTCGTAAATATTAAATAGGCTAATATTAAACGGTGTGCATGTATTTGAATTTTATACATTAGGCAAAAGAGACATACACACTCTCTCTTGCACATACACTATGGATACGCACTCACATCTCATTATGCGACAGAGCCGCTGATACTGACTACTGGCGTTTACCTTCAAGCAAAATTTTGTCTGAGCTGAATAAATGTTGTTGTTTTTTTTGTTCTCGTCGTTTTGCTTTTATTTCATTTTGAAAATGTAAATACAGTGCTTGAGCACTAAGCAAGCATAAATACTGTATTAAAGTTAAGATGATGGCGTCATTTCGTTCGCACATTTACTTGCTGCAGACGTGCTCTGTTCGAATGAAGAAGCGTAGGCAGAGTGTGAGTGGAAGAAAGATAAAGGAGAAATTGGGGTTGCGCCGATGGATTTCTTCCAAAAGCACACTCACTTTAATATGGGGATCTCATTTAAAGGTATTTGACAATTCTTTGCAGGGAACACATTTCGTTTAATTTCAATTTCTCTCTTCAACCCTCTTGCAATCCCCATTCATTCTCGCTGAAATACACACACGTATTTGAAAAATGTACATATTTCACATGAGAAAATACCTGGCCCATCGACAAAGGCAACACGTCGCAACAATAAAAAAATATATATCGTACATTTGATGACTGTGTTTGGTAACTATTAGCGACACAAATATGATTTATTCCATGCACGAGATTCTATTTTATTTGCCCCTTTCTCTGACTTTCTCATGCTCAGAAATTTTAATTGCATTTTTTTTCTTCCTCTTTTTATTCCTTCAATGCTTGGCAAAAAGATGATTCTTTTTCCGACTGTACGTCTCTATCCAATACCATAACATTTATCAATTTATGTTTCTTTACTTGTATATATATAGTCTTGGACTCTCCCCCTTCATGGTGCCGTACGCACAATATCATAATTAATTAAACAGAGTTTACAAGTGATGGAATTTGTATAATGTAATAGATGTGTAATAATCTACTCTTTTTTCTTTATTAACATAAAGAAGAGAGCAGTAAAAGCAAGAACGGCAAAAAAATGGAAAACATAGTTGGCTTTGATGTGATCTAAAAATATACAAAATCAGGTACTTCTCATGCCTACCGTATTTAAAATGGCATATTTGTGAAAGAGATTCTATCTTGTATGCTCCAACAAGAATGTGATCTTGTATTTAAATTCATTTGTCATTCTATGACAACCAAAGTCATGTTTGCTGTTTGCGATATGATTTCTACACAGAAATAACATACAGCACATGTCACATTAGATCAATTATTATTGCTCACTGTTTTTTTTTTATTAAAAAATAAATGCCAAAAGCATGCCGTAAAACGATCAAAGCATGATCAAATGTTTGGAATTTAAATTTATTCGATATTTTCATCTTCAAAGAGTTCACAAAAGAGAAAGGTAGATAAATCAATAACTATAGTTAGAGAAAAATTCCGATAACTATGAAAAAGCACACATTTCCGATGCAAAAAAGCCGCACAAAACCAACTGTTATTCGGAATATGCAAATATATTAGGCGAACCATTCTTGAAATGCACAAACATTCACAAAATCTATGTTTTGATGAATAATTTATACGATCTATACTTTTGTATCTATAATAATCTCTATGGAGATGCATTACTGAGTGTGAACAAAATAAAAGTGTGATAGAATTAATGTTGCGTTGAGAAAAACCGCCAAAAATTTGGAAACAAACTTTATTTTCGGTGGTTTCAATTTCAGCAAGAGTTTATTTCTCATTTGGCGCGAATTAAGTTTCAATTTAATGTACATAGATATGCGCACTTTGTTACGAATTGTGTATATAACTCTTTTATAGAGTTGTTCTTAGCGGACGTTTCACAGCGAAAGTTATTTATGCAGAGGATTTTATTCACATTATAGAAAAGATATAAATTTTATCAGACTTTTCAATTTTCTGTAAATCCTTGAATTCCACTTGATCTTTCCTCTCTCTCTCTCTCTCTCTCTCTCTCTCTCTCGTTCTCTCCCTTTCACATTCTCTTCACGGTGCTTAGTATGCGCTCGCAAAAATTTATCACATTTTCCGTGGCAATTTCCAGAAGTAATGGATCGTTTTGTATTTCAGAATTTCGGATTTAAAACAAATTTAATTTGAAACGAAGAGAGAAAAAAAAGAAACACCAAAGCAAAAACAATTAGCTGCATCATAAAGCCACGTCAGCAAAATGCGTAAACGACAAACTTTGCGTACTTTGTCAATATTATTCGCGAAATATGGTATTTTGTGTGTGTATTACATTCTGTGACTTCACACCGGATCAACTATGGTGGTATTGGTTGTGATTTTATGGTTAACTGTTTTGTGAATTATAAACTTTTTGGCGTTTGAAAAATTTACTGGTGTTTTTCATTCAAAGTTAATTTCCATTGAATTTTACTACTTTGTTATTAAGTATAAGAAGTTCTCGCATATCTCTTCTTTCGCCCACTGTTACGAACCACCAGTGCAACATTTATTATTGCATTTCGTCTGTGTGTCCGTGATTATGTTGAGAAGGGGATGTGCGAGAAATCATCCGTATCACAACTGCACATCGCAAGCTATCCAGTTAGTGCAACGAGACAACAAACATAAAACATTGACACATTTAATTTACAGTGGAGTACTTTAAGAGAAAATTACTTATTTTTTTTTAGTTGACGTTGCGTTTCATACATTAAATTATCTAACGATAGTACATGAGAGATATTAATCGAATTCACTGAATGTGGATCACCACGCCGGATAGAATGTCGAGCATTTAACTGAAAATATTGTGTTCAACGTTTAATGGTCATATTTTAATGCTCATAAATCTCTTCTCGATTAGTTTTCCAAAGTAAATTCGACGATGTCAGTCGATTTATTTCGATTCGAGCCCTTGCTCACTAGAATGTTGGGCCGAAAATGTGCACATTTGCAGTATTGATATGAAAACGGTGTACGTTGCAGATCATGAAACATATTAATTTCTTTTTTCTCTGTTCTTTAAATATTCAAAGCTGAGTTTAATCGTCCATAATCCCTGCACCCAAACTCATAGAGAACGAAGACACAGTGTCACTTTAGATTTTAAGTTTGAAATTGAATATCTTTAAAATAGAAATAACTGGCGCCCGTATACGTATATTAAACATGTATCTTAACAACTATAAATGACAAGTAAATGGTTTGAAGAAGAAGAAGAAGAAGAAGAAGAAGAAGAAGAAAAAAAGCAAACTTACCATATAAAGTCCTTGCAATGCGAACAGAATGTTGGTTGTTTGAAGAATCTGGGTATGAAACGATGGTCCTTGATGTTATAGATGTTTTTCTTTTTGAGTGCACCTTTTCGGTTTCGGTGTCTAATATTGATTTTATTCTCCTGCTCTTCCGACATATCATCGTCAGCCATATTGATAGTGGGTTTTTACTTCTCTTTCTCTCGAGTCAGGGGCGGCAAACCCGTTGCTTCCGAAACTTTTTGTTCACAAGTTAAATCGACACAGAAATCGACTTCTATTTTTGTTTTTTGTTTTTAGTTTTGTTTTAGTTCTAATATTTAGTTCGTATTTTTGTTTTGTACAATCGAAAAGTGGTCAACTGCGTGTTCACTTTATATTTAAAAACTTTTTAATTACGTTCAATTTGATTAGATTTCCATTCCAAATGTGAATGGATGTTTGGTGGTGTATTTTGGCATTCAGTGGAGAAAATCGATCCGATTGTATCGTATATAATTATTTATTTGCGCTGATGATATATATAAATCTTCTCGCTCTCTCAATTAATCTTTATTGCTTTTAAATGAATTTAATGATTATGCTCTGATGAAAGCGAACAAAAAATAAAATAAATGACATTTGGCTGGAATTTAATCGTATTGTATTCCTTCGTGCTATATTTTGTTTCTTTTTATTTCTTCTATTCGGTGTTCCTTGCTGATATCACGTGATCTGCAATTAAAATTAACAATCAACACATTTTTTATTTATTCCGTTTGTGATTCGTGTGTGTTTGTTTTTATTTTTGTTAAATTTTCACAATGAATGTGGAGAACCAAATATGGTACAACTGCTTTCATGTGTTTTGTTACATGTACACACACACGGTCATAATCAAAAGTAAAAAAAAACAACAACATAAAAATGGCCAACTACACTTAAAGCAAAATACAGCCAGAACCGCAAATATATTGATGATGCTCGCTCGCTCTCAAAGCTACTCAGTAAATTTTTAATTAATTCGGGCCATAGCAAACGAATTTGCTATTTGAGTGAGCAAGCTTATAGAACAACATACACGCACGTACATACTCACTCACTTACATACCCACGCACAACCGATTCGAAACCAGCAACATAACAAAAAAAGAACGTAAATGAATTGAAAAAGTGGCAGTATCACAATTGCCGGAATAATTATCACAATGTTTGTTAAAATTCACAAAGTTACTTGATTTATATATCGAATCTAATACAAATATATCAGCCCTGATGTAGAATTTGTGTTTGTACTTGCCGGCCGAATGCGTTTTTTTAATATTAGTTTTTCACATTTGATTGATTTGAAAATATTTCGAATATGTCACTCTTTGGCTCTTTCACTTTCTCTGTCTATCACTCAAATGACATAATTTGTGGTCGTATCGAAAAATGTTGAAAGTATTCTTTGGCGCTCGCCGAACACATGGATTCGTTACGCAAATCGCTCTTAATTAGAAAAGTCGCGGCAAGTGTAAAAACGCTAGCTGTTAATTAACACTGATGTGATTGGTTGGCGATTATTGTTTTTCCTCGTATTCTATAAGTGTGAAAAAGGTCCACTTTTCCAGCCAGAAAATTGAAAAAATAGCCAGCAATTTTCAAAATGAATTCATATTTACCATTGGTTAATTACCAGTATGGCATGAATGCATCTACAATTTTTTGCACTCGAAAGACTTAATTTTAAATGGACTTTAACAACAATTTCAGTTTAAATGCAAAATTTAAATTTGACTTAACGTAAATGTATAATGAACAGCAGCAACCGTTCACTCACCATTTGAAAAAAAAAGTTCAAATGAAATCGTATTAAATTATCACGTTTGAGTGGCTCTTTCATCCTTGAAAAACGCATTTAACGAATATTATCGAGAGAAACACACGAAATTTACGATTTTTTTTCTCGTTTCGCATAAACCCAATTGGAAATAATGGAATGATTATTGGTTCAAATTGTTGACGCAAACGATGGGAAATACATTCCAATCTTCATCAATTTCATATATTTGCATTTCATCGCGGAAATGATGGGCTTAATTTGTTTATACATATTTGATATATTTTGAGGGAGGATGCTTGAAAATCTCATATTTCGATTTTTACGATGAAATTTATCCGCTTTTTTCTAATGAAGAAAATAGCCTCGATTCTGTAATAATAATGCCGGAAGAACGGCTTTTTCATATAATACGGCCAAAAATATAGGATTTGCAGCAAACATAGTGAAAAATCGAAAATGAAGCCGTACATTTGCAAGGTGTATATGCCCTTTTTATCTTTCTTTCTCTATCTCTCTGTCTCTCTGTCCTGTGTGTATGGTTTTAAATAATGTATACTGAAAATAAATACGTTCGCGTCATTCTGTGCTTTTTTTTGTCGCTTTTGAAACAGTATACTTTGCTTAGCTTGGCTGTCAAATTTCATGGCTTCTCTTCTCTACCCACTGTCTCTAATATTGTGCACATAATTCTAAAGTTGAAATGAAAAGTAAATAATTGTTAAATCGGTTTTCAGTAAATCTTCTTTTCTCCAATGTTTGTTTTATCGAGCGAAAAAAAACACACACATAAATCTGTAACATCTCAACGATAAAATATGTTTCCTCTCTGTAATATTTATTTCGTGTTTTTTTTTCGTTGGTCATCAACGTAGAAGGACGAGAAGTAAATCGAAAAATTACCCTTACCAGAGAGACCACCGTCAATGTAAAAAATTGAGCGGTTTGGGTCATTTGTGGCCCGACAAGAGGAATAGTGTTAACAAAATAAGTGCATAATTTACTGCTGCTAATTAGTTACACTATGTATTGCTGTTCACTTGTACATTCTTTTTTCATGCGACCATAATTTACTCGATTAATCTTGGGCAAATACTTCGTGATGGTATTTTAAACGACATACCGAGAGAGTGGGAGAGAGAGAGAGAGAGAGAGAGAGAGAGAGAGTAGAGAAAAAACTGCATCAAATGGCTTTTTTGAAATGAAAACTGCATTTTAAAATAATCTTTGAGTACTTCGAGTGCTGGTATGTGCAACAAAAAAAACTCACACACATATACAATGGACGCGCAAACGCAGCGAGAAAAAAAAACGCCAATGGTATTAAATTGGCTTATTTCGATCGCAGCTTAACCTACCAGCAAATTTACTATCGGAAATAATTTGATTTTTGCACTATACTATTTATCCCAACACCTGCACTTCACTTCAAGTGCTCGGTCCATTTTTATTAATCACACATTTTGCAAAGCCATAGCATGTAATGTGCTTAAATTAGATGCTTCAAATGAATAAAAAAAACCTGATAGAAAACTACTTATCTTGAATCCAAAACAAAAAAAAAATCAAGAAAATGTTAATGAAATCAATTTCTAAAAATTATTCGCTCCATCATCACAATTAATAAATATTTAATTGTGTAATTATAAATAAACGTAAATGCCAAGCAGATGGTGTCTGTGTGGCCGGAGAACGACGTGAAGGCGATAAAAAGCGCAAACATGAGTGAGTCGTACGACTTTTGAGTGAGAGTATGACGATTGTATCAGACAAATAAGGTATATCAATTTATACCTGAAATCAAGTCGACTTTTTTTTCGCATTAAATATTCGAAATCAACGTCGTCGTTGCACTGCAACGCAGCCAGATTGTGCAAAGACGACCAAGACGACGACGATGCGACAGGAAATATCGCAAATGAAAATTGAATTTTCATCAAATTTGAAAATCAACTTAGTCTAGATCATTTTCATCGTAAATGAAATTTTCGTTCGCATGTGGCTCGTATTCACGTCGTCATCGTCGCCTACGTCGTCATGTCGGCATAAATGATATTACGTGGAAAACACTTGTGCGATCCATAAAATATTTCAATATTTGATTTATTTCGATCTATTTTATACAAATGTACTGGCATAAAAACGCAATTTATTTCTTATTTTCTTGTGTGTCCCGGATTTATGCGTCACAATTTATCACACATACAAACACAAAATAGCACTCGCCGTCCCCGCGTTCATTGTTTATCGCGCTCTTCAAACTGTACAACATTCAATTCACAGTTTATTCTCTCCCTCACCACCACCCTGCTCTCGTTCTCCGTCATTCTGTATGCAAAACAACAACAACAACAAAAATTGTTTTTGAAGCAATCAAGGGAATATCTTTAGCGTTTTCCGTCCATTGGTATAACCACAAGAGATATACATGATTTATCCATAAAATGAATGATTTCTGTGGTGACTGCCAACGGCGGCTAAAACGCGATTTTCTTTTGTTTTGTTTTTTCTCTCTGTGTGTTTGTGTTTCTCTCATATTTTATTTTTGGTTTGCTTCTGATGTTCTATCAAACATTCATCGAAATATAGCAAAAATGATATTGACGTTTTTTTTAGAAAAAAATGTGTTATTGGCTGTTTATTTATTTTTCAAATGTAACCAATATTTTCATAAAATTGGTCTTGAATTATGGAATACTTGATATATTTCTGTTGATTGATTTATTTTAATCTCTGGTATTTCCCATGAAAGCATTTAGTCTGATTACTCTTGACCATAGTGCGTTGCAAGAGGGTGGTTTATAAGTACAATTGGACAACCCCAGAGAATAGGCGAAGAGGTAAAAATGAACAAGAAAGAACGAGCAAAAAAAAAAACAGCAAAAGAAATAGTGAATTCGTTGATTTAATTGAAACGATCGATAGACGAGCAAAATATGAATACGAAATATAAACTCATTGGTTTGATTATGGAACGATGTCAGAGAGCGCATGCAAACGTTAGTTATATTTGATTGCAACTATAACTATAATCATAGCCCTGGCACACAATAATTCTCTTATACTAATATAAAAATAACAGCAAACAATTAGCGCTACATCAATTGGTCGGAGTGAAAGGGAAAGAGTCTCCGAATTCTCGGTGTACATTTTCTTAGCCACTGTTTTGTATGCAATTTTTGAATTCATAAGAGGTAAGGTTCGTTGTGCTCTCGTCTTTTGTATTCTCTCTCGCAAACACACACACGCACACACATTCCTTCGCTCGCTCGCTCACTCGCACACATTTGCGTGTGAGTGTGTGTCCTATCACATGCACCAAAAACTATTGTTTATTAGGCTATTTTCAAAACTATATCGCATTCAATTGAAAACTGTTTGTATTAGGTCATAGTATCAAAAATGTAACACAAAACCGTTTCATTTCCATTTCACCAGGGTGTTTAAATTTTTTATTGGATTTTCTGTTGTTGTTGTTTTTCTCTCTCTCTCTCTCTCTGTCTCGCTAGCCGCGACGCGTCATGAAATAAAATAATTTCTTCACACACGACAACGACGTCAAACGATAGTAGAACACACTATGGAAAATGAAGCGGGCGCAAAATATAAACAAACAAAATTCAAATAATTCGGTTGATTATATAGAGTGATCGCGACGCGCGCGAAACGAATTAAAAAAAAATCAAATAAAACTAGTTGGTGGCAGTGGCTCAAGGAGAGAAAAGCCAAGCGTTGCACTAATTTTTTTTTGCTTGGATATGCGTTTAGCTTTTACAATCAAAAAACAGGTGCAACAGCTTTTGTGAATCGTTGATTTAGAAAATTACAGACCAAACGTAATTTTTCTTTTTGTTGTTCTTTTCGTTCAAACTTTTTCATATTTATTCGGTTTAATTTTATTTTTAGCCAATGTAGCATTTCGATAATGTATTTCTTTATTATTATGAATAATATAAAGCTTTCTTTTTTCATTTTTTCAATTCTTCTCGTTTTTATTTATCGTCTCGAAATCAAACCGCTTTGAGAGAAAAACAAACAAACAACAATCAAAAAATTTCACTCTGAAATTCAAACACCAAAAATCAACAAGAACAACAACAGTCATGTTCAAACCAAACAAAACACACGACCATCATCATCATCAACAACAACAACACAAAAAAAAAACGAACAAAAATGCTTTAACGAAGAGAGGATTCCACACACAAACAATACACTGTGAATAATTTTTGAGATAAAAACAGACGGAATAAATAAAAAGCACGTCTTTATCAACCGACCTGGCGATTCTAAGTGATTTTTATGCGATGGAAACGGTTTGATTGAAACCTAGAATGTTGAACATTGCAATGTGGATATACATCGTTGTATAACAACACACAAAAAAATATATATACTAAATAACACACACTCTCTCGTTCGTTCGTACGTTCATTCGGTCGGTTCGTTCGCTTAACGTGCCACAGCTTTCTCGACAATTCGTTTTCCATAGCCGAAACCAAACATATAGGCGAACTGAGCATGAAATGCAGAACATGTGTTTGTGCGTCTTTGCGCTTGAAAACCAGCTTGACGTATGTACGAAATGGTTAGGCTGATCCATTTCACAAATTGCACGGCCACTTAAATGTAAGCACGGAATCGAAGAAGAAGAAAAAAACCATGCACAATCACATACATAAATGTGGAGAGGCGCATTGTGAGTTGCCATTCGCGCATATACTTGCCAACATTGCCATTGCGATTAACAGTGGATGTTTTCGTTGTGTCGAGGATATTGCGGTGAATTGGCATATAAGCTTCAATGAAAATCGATTCAGAGCCAGCCTAATACTTAAAGCGCATATACATAAGCGGGTGCCACTTTACTTTTTACGAAATAAGAGTAACGCCAACTACAAAATTCACTTGTATTCGCTCATTCATTTTCTCCATCACATCTGATTCGCGATTCGATATTCTCATTCAGATTTTGAATCACATTGCGACTACATTTTCGACTCAGAGTTTTACGAGAACTTCATGCGAAACACCACAAATACATAAACATTTGATTGAAATACAGAAGCAGCCACACAACGCGCATTGCCACACCATCATCACTCGTCAATATACATGCAAACGCTTGTTATTTTTTTATTTTGATGGTATTTCCATCCGATTTTCCCGAACACGGGGCGCTGTTGTTATTTTTGTTGTTGTCTATTGTGTTGCATGCGCTTTTCCACCGTATCGGTTTGACAGGTATATATACATTCGAATGCTTTCGAACCGCTTGTATGTTTTCAACAATTTTTCCACATTTTAGGGATATGATAACATATCACGAGCAAAGGTGTATATCACGCATCATCCAGCAGAGACCCAGTGTTATCATTAAAACGGTCTCGTTTGTCGTACGTTTCTTTCTGTGTTATTTCATTTTGTTTTTTGTTTCGTTCACACAACAACGTTCACCGCTGATGTGATGTCAGAATGCTATTCCAAAATGTTATATTTATATTGTGTAGTCAATCCGTCCTTCATATTTTTTTCACTCTGTGTGTCGTTTGGAATGTGAAACAAATGATAATAAGAGAACTACAACAAATGGAAGAATTAGTGAAAGAAAATTATGTGCAACAAGAGGCAATACAAGAGATACATGGGCGCTGATTCAAGTGTGTTTGAGAGTGAGAAAGATCGCTTCATAAGCTACATGCCATAAAATATGCAATACCCATAGGGTAAATAAATGGCATTTACAATGAATTGTCGGTGTATCTAACCGTACATCAATCGAAAATGATACGGTCATTTATGTCTCTCTCTCTCTCTCTCTCTCTCTCTCTCTCTCTCTCTCTCTCTCTGTGTGTGTGTTCCTATGTGTTTGGTTGAAAAAGCAAACGGATTGATTTCAATATACAGGAACTTTCTCGTCAAATACAATTTTATTAGCAAATCGTTTAATAAATCGATCGAAATAAATTGCTTTTAAAATCAATAAAGAGAATAAATAATGACATTCGTATATTTGGATAAATAGGACAAAGAAAAGCATATGTACTCATGACCACACACACTAACACAGGATGAAAATCACAAGAATTCGCGCGTTCTGTCCTTTTCATTTTCTCACATTTTTTTTCGTGGTATAAAATTAAAAAGGAGAACAGAGAAACAAAAAGTACCGAGATGTTGGTTATTGATCAACAACATATTTACCACTTTGGCTACATTGGCATCATCATCATCTCGCTGGCTTTGCTGTGTCTTTCTTGTTATTGTTTGTATAGTGTGTCTCAATTTCTCACTCTGCTCTTGCTCTTTCTCTCGCGTTATTTCTGTGTTTTTTTTTGTTCGTTGTTCGGAGTAGAGCAATTTACTCGATTAAATATAACAAGATTATCAGACACTCACTGCACACACACATATATGTATATACTCATGCAAAATAGAGACAAGCACAGAAACCACCTTATCGATTTATTCAATAGTCGTTTTGCATATCTCTCTTTCTCAAGCGAATGAACGAACGAACGAACTTATAACAGAACGAAAAAAAAGCAACAAAAAAAATGTTTATACACAACATAGAGGAGCTCTTTCTGTATGACCGATTCACACACAAAAACCGAACTGTGTCAGCGTAACACCTCCCGATGTATCAAACACACAATATTATCTCTCTCTCCTGAAACTAAAAACGGCCCAACTTCCAATATAAATGTAACAGTTGCATACCGAATAAATGTAGTAAGCGCAAAATAATGTAGATGTTATGTGCTACAGCATTTTATTGTACAACGGTTGTGTGTATCCAACATTTTTGCGGTATGTAAATGTTGTTATTTGTTCCATTCGCATTGTGTATATGCGAATAAGAGGCTGAATGAGAATGAGATATAGACCGTACTGTAAATGCTGTACACTTCGTTTCAAGTTGGTTTTAAATTTCGTGATTTTGTTTTATTTTATTTTTTTATTTTATTTTTGTTGTCACTTCATTACGTTCGTTTTTATTTGATGTGATTTTATCAGTTGGCATTCCATGACATCGATATAAATGGTTTTCTTCTCTGTCTCGCTCAGACCGGACGTTCAAATCTCTCTCTATATATAGGCATGATTTGTAGTGCGCAGAATTTGGCATCCGAAATAGAGTCTTATTTATCGTGTACAAAGGGGAAGCATTTCAGTATTTCCACATGGGACGCATATTTTCGTTTGTATGGCGTAATTTTTGCAAAATACCATTTCATGTTTGGCCCAGAAGTCGATTTCATTCGCTATCATTTTTATTTTCATTGTCTCAACTACCAATTCGGCTCATTTTTATTTGCGTCAATTGTATTTTTATTCATTACATATTTCCATTTTTCTCACATAGAATTTTTTTTGTTTTTTTTTTTTGCATCATGATGCGTTTACATATTAAAATGATTGTTATTTGATTTCAATTTTCCATCTTTTTCTATCCAAAATAAATACGATGCATTGTTGTACGCATGTGCTGCGCGCATCAAATCGGCACGCAATTTTCGATTGCAAGCAACCAAATAAAGAGTATTTTTGCTCATCATTTTGGTACACATATTCTTACTATCGTGCAACTCCATTCCAACTGATTCTAATTATTCGATGAAATAAACCGTACAACATTCACATACATACACATAGACGCACACACTTACACATACACATGTGCTATGTATCGAGTGTGAAGTTTTGATGTTTCGCCTGTTGAATGTTGCCATACATTTCCTAACCAATACACGGGCAAATGGCGCAAATGGCGCTGTCATCATTGACTGTATAAAACACTACAGTACTGTCATAATTTGTGCGCTTGTATCTTGTTGGCATTTTTAGTTATTATACAACACAATCTATTTTATGCTGTCAGAATTTATATATATATATATATATTTTCTATCGTCAATTTTCCCTGTATCAGTTTTAATTTCAATTTTAATAAAATGAGTGCAAATCTAAATTTGCATAAAGTAAAATTTACTGTAAGTACATAAAACGTTGATTTAATCAAAATGAAGAAAAAAAAACCATCGATTTTTTTTGTTCATGCAATCGGAAATAATTTGTTGTTGTTGTTTTGTAATCGTTTAGATGTTGGCGAGAAATCGACGTGTAAAATCATTGTTTGATTTACGAAAAACGCGAAGATCGCAAGTATTTTTGGGCCATCGTTTTCGCCATTTCATTTCATCAGATGATCGCATTCGCATCTGTTTTCAAACATTATGGGAGCATTTGAATTCAATCACATGTTATTCGGAGGAGCAAAAATTTACAACACTTTTATTGGTTATGATAAAACAAACGCCACAAATCACCGATTTTATACGCATCGATGCGGCTGCCGAAATTATGGAACATATTAATGACGAACATAGCGTACTTGTGTCAAGCATTTGTTACATTCTCAATGAAATTGGCATCAATTATTTGCTTGAAAATAAAAAAAACATTTACATACAATTTGAATGTGATACGCTAACATTTCGTCCAAACCTCAATTCAATTAGTAACGTGATGGTTGAATTACTTGCCCGGCTACTGTATACATTCAGCAATCGTTGTCAAACCGAAAAAATTCCATTCACCAAAGACATTTTATACATATTTGAATTGTGCTATCAACGATTTGGCCAGTATGGTGATGTCATTAGACAGAATTTACACACATTATTGGCACTAACACAGGGAATCGGACGATTTGAACGTACACAAACCATTTGCAATTGTGAATCATTAATGCTTAGATTGATGGCACAGCACATGCATGACACGGATGATGCATTAATTGTACTTAAAATTTCAAATAGCATTTGCAAAGGTTTCCCAGAGAATATACCGTTTTTATTGAAATGTCATCTACTTGATCATTTGAAAGTACAATTGGCCAACACAAATGGGCCACGGTATGAAATTGTTGAAGAATCACTTTCGATTTTGGAAAATATTTGTGGCAATCATCGAAGCGACATACAAGCGGTTATTGATCATGATCTCATTTTGCCACTTATCAACGGTAATTTTAATTCAAGTTCAAGCAATTTGTTTTGATTAAACTGTTTTGATGATTTTTTTTTTACATTTATTGAAGCCTTTTCATACACTTTTAATCGTATTTGGAATTATATAATTAATGTGATTCTTTTATCATTTTATTTATAGCATGTGTGTCACCTGCAGACAATGTTGCTAACCATAATTTACAAAAAATCGCATTAAATGCACTGTACAACATTTCCACTCTGGGAAGCATTGAACAAATTAGAGTTCTTCTAAATCTAAAATTGTTGGATATATTATGCAATCATCTTAGCCAAATCAATTCCCATGAAGAAATTTTAGAAGTAAGTATTTACGCACCATTTGATTTTGTCACACTCAAGTTTTAGCTAAGCTTAAATTTGCTGCTATGGATGTTCATACACATCGTTATGTGGTATGAACAGTGATTTGGCTGGTGGTAAGCAGCAATATCAACAGCAGTAACTGAGCTAATTCCTTATTTATGTTCAATTGCTGATATATGAAAAGAATATTTTTTTTAAATTATGAATATAGTATTCAATATTTTTACAATGTCTGACGAAAGTGAAAAGATCTTTTTATAAAAAAAAAGAAAAAAATTATTCAATCACAGAAACCCCAAAATATGATTTTTTTATTGGATTCCAAAAAATCTACGGCAATTTTTGGATCAGCCAGATTTTTTGCCAACATACCCATGAATGTTCCACTTTAATGGATGTATATCAAAGTGGAACATTCATAAGTATGTTGGCGATAAATCAACTCAGCGATATCAGCCTTTTTGGACAATTTATCCCATAACTGCAACGAATATTTCAAATGCTCTTGAGTATTCACTTAACTTAAAAGAGAACACTGAAGAGCATTTAAAATATGCGTTGAAATATGCAGCAAACGCGAGGCAGCTCAAATCAACGGTTTTTTTTTTCAGTGTTCATTTTTATAATATGTATCATAGCATTGTACATTTTATTATGAATCTAATATTCATTTTTGCACAATGTGATTTTATAAAAAAATAAAAAAAATAAACGTCAATTTTCTTTTGAAAAATCAGTCTTTAGTTATTGATAAAAAAATATTTAAAAAAAAAACTATATTCACTATTTTTAGATTTCACTTGCGATGCTGAATACAATTTTGGTAGACTTTTATCGAAAAGACCATCATGCATTCCACAGAGTGTCGAACAAGATCATTGAACGTGGTAGTTTTTTGCCAATTAAACGGCTAACAGCGAACTACGATAACAAATCCATTTCAAGAATGGCAAATGAAATAATCAAATACTCCGAGGGAACATGCGAAAAATGTTATCAAATGACTACGCCGGAGATATTCGAAACAATGCAACAATGATCGCGAAATAAAGTCGAGGCTTGCATATAAAAACCAAATTGTATATCTAGAACGAAAATTATATAGAGAAAAACGTATTATAGCACATTGTGTGCAATATCGAACAAATGTTTATTAATGACAAATTGAATTGTTTCAATTAAATTAACCAAGTGCATTTTTGGCAACAACAAAACATTTAAATTTAGAAAAGTCTACCTAATATGACGATAGAAACGACTAAATATTTTTTTTTATAAATTAACTGTTGATATTTTTAAAATTATTACTACTTTACAAAAGAAAAGCGGAAATTCGAGTGTAATTTGTGAATTTTATAAAGTGTTATTTTATTGTAGTATAAGTGCGAAAATTTGAGAAATATTTTTTACTGATGAAGAAAATTATAATATAAAGAATAAATTTTCTATTGATTGTTTTCCAGGGCATATATCTTAATCTGCATGAGCTATGTATATTGAGTGCCTGATTGGACGAAAAATAAGTAAAATGTTTGTGTTTTTTTTCTGCACAATAGAAATATGTGCTTAAGTGCCTCTCATTTGAAATTGGTCGATGTGCATCTGTTGAGACATGCAAATGGATTTTATGTGGCTTCAAATAGGCCATTGAATTTGACGTTATACATACACGAAAAGAAAATTGAAGATGAACGGCTTATTATCGCTTTTACGAGGTTTACCAGACAAGCCCATGCTTTCAGACGTCGTTTTTTGTTGTCCGTTGCACAGAAAAAAGACAAATATACTATTTGGTATATGTTACGATGTAATGAGTCATTGCTAATGACGTGCCCATCAAATTTAATTAAAATTCAAAGTGACCGATGACAATAATTTATGCTTCAAAAATAAATTTAAAAAAAACATGACCAAAAATCATAATTCAAATATTCAAAGCACGCTTATCAATATGAATAAGCTATTTTTGTTTTTTGTTTTTTAATAACCACTTTGTATCAATAGTTTTGCAATAGATTTCATTTATATGTTAACTTTTTTTATAAAAATTGAAATCTAATAAAATTGTGTCTCTCCCTTTATTTTCCATATTTGCATATTCAAGTTTGCTTTTTGCCTCTATTCACATTTGAATAGTTCGTTATTTGACCTCAATTGAAGGTATTCGAAGAAACTAAAAGATCTGTTCCAATCGCAAGGGTAATAATACTTTGCTAATGTAATTAGCAACAATAAAATGAAGCAAATAACACATTCGCAATAATAGGCTCAAATGTGAATCAATCGAACAAATTACATTTTCTTTCTGTCTTCATTTGCATCGACCGACATTCAATAAGATTTTTAACAAACTCAACGATATTATGTATACAACCGATTTCGGAGCGCTATCTCGGAATTGGTTTTGTGTAAACGAAACGGAGCAAGCGGAACGTTCCGAGAATGGTACGAAACCGACCCAAGTATTTACGATTGAACGGCTGGAATTTGGATTGAAGCCTATGTTTAAAGAGAGAAATGAGGACAGAAAAGGGAAGATATGGAAAAGGCCACCCAATAATATGAGACAAAAGTAGTTTATTTGACACCGTTTTCGCGTGATACTACTGTCAACGATATCACCGATCATTTGAAGTCCCACCAGTGCTACAATGTTGTCGGTGATTTAAAGGTGGTCAAACTAGTGAGCCAAAATAAGGACACAAACAAATTATCATTCGTTTCCTTCAAAATTGAAGTGCCAAGTCGTTATTTTGACATAATTTCCGACAGTTCAATTTGGCCATCGGGCGTATCAGCCAAAGAGTTTGTCGATAAGTCAATGCCCAGCAAGAAAAATTCAATTTCAAACCAAATTCGCAAACCAACTCTCAAAAAATCAAAAAACATGAAGGTGGCCTCGTCCAATCAACCAAAACATCGTCGGAATCAGAGGCAATCACAGCAAATCCAAACAATATCACCGGAATTTCCACCGATTGCAAATTTGTTGCCGCTGCTGTCTCAATGCCTACTCAATCCACTCATCGCATCGTACAGTCAACCTCAACAAACTCGTCGCAAGTAAGCAACATAATTAACTCTCTCTCTTCTCAACTAACTTTGGTTTGCAATGATATTTACTATCAAAATGTTCGTGGCCTGCGTACCAAATCAAAACAATTTTTCTGCAATTCATCGGCATTTGCACATTCCATCGTAGTTTTAACGGAAACATGGTTGAACAAATCCCATTTTTCGTCAGAATTCTTTGACAACTCGTATGTTTACCGTAAAGATCGTCATGAGACTGGTTCCTTGTTGAGTCGTGGTGGTGGTGTACTCATTGCAGTCACCTCAAATTTGACATCCACCAACATTGTACTCGATGACTCAATTCATCTGGAATATGTCTGCGTTAAAGTCAACATTAATGCAAAACTTAATGCATTTATTTATGCTGCGTATATTCCGCCTAATTCACAACCGGATTTATACAAAAACCACTCGACTGCCATAAGCCATATTCCAGTGGGTCCAAATGACACCATCATTGTAATGGGTGATATTAATCTACCCCTGGTCAATTGGATAATGGATGACGCTGAACAAAACGTTCTCATTCCAACGTGCGTCACTCCACAGCATGTGGCTGATTTTATTGAAGACATCATCGAAAATGGACTTTATCAAATAAATTCAATACGGAACGCCGGTAACAAATTGCTCGATTTGATATTTACAAACGATTTCATAAATGTTGAAGTTACTTGCCCGCCACCTTTATCTGCCGTTGATGAACAATACCATCCACCAATCCTTCTGACGTATGAATGGCACATAAACAACGCAACTCAAGAGCAAATTACAACTCAAAACTTCTTCAAAGCCGACTATATTGCAATGAACAGGTACTTTGCTGAAATTGATTTTTCTCAACGTTTCTCGACCAAGTCACTTGATCAAAAAGTTGAAATTTTTCATCAAATTCTCAACGACGCGATCAATAAGTACGTGCCAATTCAAACGAAAAAAGCACAAACGAAATGCCCGTGGAACAATAAGCAACTCCAGTCTCTCAATTGTCCGGCGATGACTCTAACTATTTGATGGCACACGACAATTACACCACATTGAATTACGAACTCTACAACTCGTATGTCGACAAAATGACGTCTTCATTAAAGTCCGACCCCTCATCATTCTGGCGCTTTGTCAACACCAAGAAAAATAGTGACTGCGACCCAAAATTGTTACATTTTGGTGAGACATCATCGGGTGACAAGACGGAACAAGCTGAAATGTTTGCTACTTTTTTCAAACACAACTTCGCCAATCAACCGTCTCAATTTCAAAATTCAACACCCATTCCATCTCAAACGAACTCTAACGTGGACCAATTCAAACACAACGAATTTTCCGTTTTCGACGAGCTGCTAAAAATCAACACGAAGAAGGGGGCAGGTCCTGATGGAATTCATCCAACTCTACTTAAAAATTGTGCAGCCTTATTATACGAACCGCTATCGATAATTTTCAATGAATCGCTTTCTTCTGGTCATTTTCCATCAAAATGGAAGCGTTACAGCGTTGGACCAATTTTTAAAAAAGGATCTCGATCAAACGTGGAAAACTATCGCTGCATCGCCAAATTACCAACGATCGCCAAATTCTTTGAATACTTAATAAATTTGGAGCTGAGTAAAAGGGTCGCCAATAAAATCGTACCTCAACAACATGGTTTTATGAAAGGTCGCTCAACTTCGTCAAATCTTTTGGAATTTTTGCACTATTCCATAAAAGTACTGAACGATGACAAACAGGTGGAAGTACTTTACACCGATTTCAGCAAGGCATTCGACATCGTTGATCATTCGATACTCATCTCGAAATTACACAATTTTAATCTGCCGCCAAATTTAATCAAATGGATCGAATCGTACTTATCTAATCGTCGTCAATTTGTAAAATATAGACAGATGGAGTCAAAGGAGTTTGTCGTGAACTCTGGAGTGCCACAAGGAAGCCATTTGGGCCCCACGCTGTTTCTATTATTCATTAATGACATCGTAAATGCCATCAAAGATGACGATATCTTTATCTCTCTGTTTGCTGACGACTTGAAATTAACAACATCAATCGCTAATATCAACGACACAAGCAAACTTCAATCAGCAGTCAACAAATTAAAATTTTGGTGCGAAACAAACAAACTGCATTTGAACCTGGACAAGTGCTCAATCATGTCAATTTCGAAAAGGAGAGAGCAAGTTATGAACTCCTACTCTTATGGAAGTCACATCTTTAAGAGAGTGAGTGAACAAAGGGACTTGGGTGTCATCTTTGACAACAAGCTCAACTTTGTCAAACATATCGATTCAATTGTGATCAAGGCGACATCGGCACTCGGATTTGTCAAACGATTCTGCTACGACA
>NW_022197486.1:7185465-7240166 GCF_009176525.2 Contarinia nasturtii
TTTTATGGCGAATCCAAATATGGGGTTAATTTTGGGATCGGGGGACATTTGGACCCCATTTTGGGGATTTTCTTCAAAATTCAGTCCTTTTTTCGAATTTTGGACCCGTGCCCTTCGAATTGGGTCTTCGTGGGGGGTCAAAGCAATATGTCAGTGGATAGACGAACATTTCATGGGAAGAAACATATTGTCCCATTTGACCTTCAAGTGGTCAAAATCGGGGTTGAAACTTGAAAAATCGATTTTTTTCGCTTTTCGACCCGATTTGGGGGTCCAAGAGTTGGTCGGAGGGTGGTCGAAGGTAAGGTGTCCTAAGGGTAATTTTTTGCGAGGAATCCAAAAATGGGGTCAATTTTGGGATCGGGGGGCATATGACCCCATTTTGAGGATTTTTATTTTTTTTTTTCGAAAATTCCGACCCGTGCCCTCCGAATTGGGGCTTCCTGGGGGGTCAAAGCAATATATCAGTGGATAGCACATGGATAGGCGCAACTTTCATGGGAAATAACATATGACCCCATTTGACCTTTAGAGGGTCAAAATCCACTTGGTATGTTTTAAATAAACCTTTGAGGTCATTTTAACCCCTTAAGGAGGGGTCATTGACCTCCACTGTGGTGACATTTTTTTTTCGTCTCATTATGGGCTACAACTTTGCCGAAGAGAGTGATAGAATATTTTGAGTTGTTTACGAGATATAGTTCATCGAATATAACACCCAAAAAAGGCGATTTTTGACACTTCAAGGGGGCGTATCTGCACACAAAAAAATTTGCGGTAAAATTTAATGCAAATGCGGTTAAAATTTAGACATTTGGATACTTCTGTATTAGAATTTGCCGCAATTTACCGCATTCATACGAAAATGACCGCACACGTATAAGAGTCAAAATCAAACATTCAGTCTTAAGCGTGTGCGGTCATTTTTGTATGAATGCGGTAAATTGCGGTGAATTCTAATACAGACAAATGCTGAAATTTTACCGCATTACCTTTAAATTTAACCACACACTTCTCATTAACCGCATTTGCATTAAATTTTACCGCAAATTTTTTTGTGTGTGGGGGGTATATGAATTTGGGGAAAAATTTTTGATGCCAAACGTGTTATTTTGGACCCCTCTACCACACCCAATAGGAATTTTGAAAAAAAAAATTGTCCACTGGGGATCTTTACTGGTAAGGTTGCTTGTTTTTACAGTCAATAGTCAGTCAGTTTGTCCCAAAATAGTCAGTCACTTTTTTTGTACACGGGTTCTCATATGTCGGTCGCAACACAATTTCAAACTCAACTGGTTACTAAGTTTTGAGTTTTGAATTGAACATCCAATCAACTGTTTATAACCGTTTAAACGGGGACAATGCATGTGTGCGTGCATCCGTTTCGTATGCGTTAGCCGCACGAGCTCAGCATTTTTCAGCTCTCAGCTATATGCTGAGCAGCAGCAAATCATGATACTCTGATTGTGAATGTTACAAATCTTTACTCATGGTAAAGAAATTAATTATTTCTTTACTTCTCTGCTTTTTATGTATTCAAACATAGATGATGACGTAAAAAAAAAATTTGGGGGGGGGGGGGGGTGATGGCAAAATTCTGTTGGGGGTTCCTGGAAAAATCCATGGGGGGTCCCTGACGATGTCAACAATTTATACGAAATGAGGATAAAATGGATGAAAACTCAAAGTTATCTCTTCGAAGCACACATTTAGTTAACATTCTGAACGTTTGAAGAAATTTCAATGCATATTAAGGGTACTTCCCATACAAAATTTCGTTTTTGAGCGAAAAATCCAAAATTTTGTTCGGGAGGTACCCCTGATATTCGTTGAAATGTCTTCAAACTCTCGGAATGGTATTTTCGTGTGACAAAAATAAGCTGTGCAAAGTTTCAGCTCATTACGATATCATACAGGCATGGCTTCCATACAAAAATCCAATTTTTTTGACATTTTTGTATGAAAAGTGTGTCGAAAATGAATTGTATCGCAAAACTAACGTCATATTCGTACCCAAAAACCCCCCAATACACATTTTTGAGTGTTTAAGAATACATTAAATATCACTTTTGGAAGAAAAATTGAATTTTTCCCATGGATGGCCATGGGCATCACACCAGACATGACACGGCACTCTATCGACCAAAGTCGCTCAAAATCTAATGGTTTCTATTCCTCGGCACCCCCAATCATCCTGTGAAGTCAGATTTTGAATTACTTTTCTTGTTTGAAAGTTATCGTGTTAACAAATTTTTGCGTACAGCGTACAGCGTACAGGATACGCACATACATTCGGACATCGAAAAAACGCTAGATTCGTGTTCCCTAGCCCCAAAAACACCCAGAAAACACATTTTTTATGGGTGTTCATTTTTCGACCGATTCCAATACTTCCGTGTGTGCGGAAAAGTAGCAATCATTTCAGTTGTACAATTTCGGTGAAATAATTTTTTTTTGCTTCAAATCCAAATTTTCGATGCGAATATGAAAAGCGATGAAACCTTGAAAGGAGGAGACGAAAAGCGAAAATAAAAAAAGAAAGCGCACAACGTACGTTTGAGATATTTATTTACCAAAATTATTTAAAAAAAATATTTTCTCGATTTCTTCGATTATTCGAAATTAGCATGGTACAATTAGATTCAGTGAGGTACAATTGTAAATTAGCATGGTACAATTCGAAATTAGCATGGTTCAATTAACATGGTTGTTATATTTCGTATGGTACAATTACTTTTATAATAACAAAGTGTACTTACCGTCAAGTTTGTCCTTTTATCAATTTCCCTGTTGATATTTTGTATTATGGGAACATCTCTAAGAATTTTGAAATATATACTCTGTATACCAACCTTTTTTGAAAGGTACATTTTAGGTACAATTATTATCAGCCATAAAAATTTAAAAAATATCGTTGAGTTTTTTTTCGTCATTCTATCACAAAATTGAGTTGGCCCGTAATGTGAGCTCCAAATATTATCGAAACGAGTAAGGTACAATCAAAAATAAATTGCGGTACTATTAAGTACATTTTTGGTACAATTATTATCAGCAATAAAATTTTAAAAAATATCGTTGATTTTCATTTTTGCCATTTTTTCGGGAAATCCCCCGTGAATTTTGAAGGACATGCTCTGCAGAAGAACACCATCGAAGTAATGACTTTATGATGATGTTATTTTGAAGGTACATTTTAGGTACAATTATTATCAGCCATAAAAATTTAAAAAATATCTTTGAGTTTTATTTTGGCTAGTTGACCGGCAAATTGAAGTGCCCCGAAATTTGAACCTCAAATATTAGCCAAACGAGTAGGGTACAATTAAAAATAAATTGCGGTACAATTAAGTACATTTTTGGTACAATTATTTAAACCAGTAGTGTGCGGAGGGGGGTAGGGGGGCTTACCCCCCCCCTGTGATTTGGATGAGAATTTTTTTTCGTGAAATTTATTCGAATTTACTTTGGGTTTTTGATTCAAAAAGTGAAGACCTTTTTCTTTTTTTTTAGCTCATCAATGTAGAAAATTGAGGAAAATTCTTTCAATTTGCTAGGGTTTTTGGCTCCGAGAGATTTTTTTCCAATTTGCTAGGGTTTTTCGCGGAGAAAATTCTTTCGATTTGCTAGGGATTTTCGCCTCAAAAAGTGACTTCCAAAAAAAAAAAAAAAAAAAACGAAAATTTATCTGATTTGTTAGAGAATTTCTTGTTTTTGGAAAATCACCCCCCCCTGAAAAATTTTCCTCGCACACTACTGATTTAAACCTAGTCCCAAGTTTCGACTTTCACATGTGCGGACATTCGAATATACATCCGATTTATAGATTTATGAAAAAGGAACAAATCGATAGAAGCATATTTAATTTGAATTGAATAAAGAAAAATTAAAAATCAAATATAAATCTCTGTGTGTATTTTTAAAAGTACATATTTTTATTCGATTAGTTATTTATAAGCTATTCACATTTACATAACCATAATTGACGAGATCAGTGAGGAGACCAGACTATTCGACTGAATTCGGCTTGAGTTTCATCGTCAATATTATTATATTTGACAATAATCATAGTCACCCGATAGTCAAAACGTCCCAAAATAATCGCCTGACTGACTGAGTAACTATAGTCGATTGTTTTCCATACAAAATTTTAAAATTCATGAATATAGCTAACTATAGTCACTTACAGTCAATAGTAACTTAGTCACGTTTTCAACAACGTCTTATAATGCTGAACGCGAAATTCACGATCTGTTGCTGCGAAAATATTATAAAGTAAATCAATCACTGGTGGAGAATAATGAGTAAATTGCCAATCGATGATGTTAACTGACTTCAACTGCTTATTCTTTGAGATACAGATAAATCGAAATTTCAATTAAATTCATAATTTTTTTTTTATGTGCATTTTACTCGCCTCATTGCCTCATATTGGTACATGACATTATTATTCTAGCATTCACCTATTTTGTTTTTAAGTTAATTAATCATAAATGACATTAATAATTACCGTGCTTTATAACTCCAAACTTATCGGGATATGGATAAGATCTCGATTTTTTGCATAAGTTTTTTGTGCTCAGGTTTCTCCAGTACATCAATGGTACGATCAATTACTTTTGGCATGAATGTTTTGAGTAATCTTTTTACATGAGCAAGAATAAAAAGATCCTTAAGTTGTTTAAACTCTTCAAAGTGACTTGGACATTGATCTTTCATCGCGAATGAAATCGCATGAAATTTACCCAGTTCACGCATAACGAGTAGCTGATGATCAAGTGCGATTGTTTGTTCCTTGGGCCACATTTGGAAATTTTTCGGACGCAAATCTTCCATAATTAACGTAATTAATTGGTTTTCTTCGTTCTTTTCACATGCAAACACCTTTGGAAATGATACAAATGAATCGGCTTCGGTCAACCCCCGCGTTGAAATTTTCTTGTACGTATAAATTTCACGAATTTTTATCGAATTGTATTTTCAGCTGAATTAAATGAACATCCGGACATATATTTATATTCAAATGGTTAGCTGAGAAAATAAAAAAAAACATTGCAATAACCAACAATTTTGAACTTGTTCTTTCATTGTGACAAAAATCTGTTGATTAGACACCCCGATAAGATTTTTTAAATCTAGAACGTGCGTCCACCCGCACCAAATGAGCATCAAAAGCACCAAATAATTTCAGTTACAGATATTCAATATCAAAAAATGTTCATGCAAAATGATGAAAATTAAAATTTATGTCATTTTTGGTCCTCATTGTGTGGATCTTCGCCGAAAATTAGACACTTAAACGTCGAAAAAGCGTATAGTATAAACATTTCTATTCTATACCAAAAATCGCATGAACGCGCATACGCTGTAGTATATGTAGATCATAATTATTATGATTATTTAATCTAGAAGATTGGCACGTGTTGTATTTTTTACATGTATATATGACAATTTTTATAACTGTATATGTTCATTATATAGTAGAACCTCAATTATTCGACTCCCTGATGGATAATAAAAGGATAGTTAAATCGAAAGTAGTCTAAAAGAACCTTGTACACTGAGTGAGACGTGTATATAACTCAAATGTGGATTTCAATGCGAGTGAGAGAGGCGAACACATAAAAGGCTCATTTTTTATACAAACATCTTTAAAACTTTATAACCAAAATGATAAAATATTTTGAATTTCGAATAATCAAGAGTTTACTGTTTATTTAAAAATCTTTGTTTTAGAAGATGATCATTCAATGGGATTTAGTTTTTAGTCCGAATCAAATCAAGAAAGTTTGGTAATCTCTGAATATCAACACAATAAGTTATGCGTTAAATATTTAATTAAAATAGAAAATATCAATCAGTTTATTGATACATAATGTTTATTGTTTTATTCAAGTGTAATTCTCCGTAATTCTCAGTTTATTCGAACATATTTGGTGCGTTGAGTTCATTAATCAGTTATTTTCCTTGATATTTGATAAGACGAGATGGAATCAACGTACAGAAAACTTTTAAAAAATTCACGACACGATGCAAATTTAATGTCGGTGATATTCTTTGGATGGACAATTCCAATTTTTAAAAATAGTTATCATGGTGTCTTAGATCTAGTGCGCTTGAACCACTTGAAGAAGATCAATCCGATAGACTTGGTGATCGACTGGAAAAGTACGATACCCTAAATCTATACCAATAAAAGTATAAAAATACTTTTTTTATTTCAGAAATTGGAATACTGAGTGTACAAAGAATGCATACCCGTCCTTATTACGTGCCTTATTTAAAACATTTTGGGGTGAATTATTTATCTTGGCAACTTTTTGTACATTTACTAATGTCATTTGCCGCTTGGTATATTCATTTTTATTTAAATAACTCCTATTATACTTTAGGTTAGTATGCTTGTCTTTCTTTTTTGTTTATTCAGTGCTTAATTTATGAAACAATTTAATCTTTTTCATTTGAAGCGAAAATTCGGAATTATTTTAAGATGATGCATTCATTTACGGAATGGCATTTTTTGTGACACTATTTTCTATCACATTGGCATGCTTAATTAACAATTTCAAGGTCAATGCCACGGTATGAAATTACGTATGGCCCTTTCCAGTATTGTTTATCGCAAGGTTTGTTATCATGGAGAATGACAGTTCGATAAGTTGAGCTCCCTGTTTATCAATTTTGAGCCAAGAATATACTCGCTGTTTCTGTAAATCTTTTACATTGCATTAAAACCTTAATATATTATAATCCCCAAAAGGTTCATGGAAAAGCTGTACAAAATTGGTATTTAAAATAGTTTTTTAAAAATTCGCAGTCAAAATATTTTTCATCGAACTGTTTTTTTAAATAATTTTACAGGAACAGGGAAATCGAAATTTTTTGAAAAACTTGCGTTTTTATACATATTTTTGGTAATTTTTCTTTTACGCCTATTTCGGCAACGTTGGAAGGTTTATCAATAATCAGAGCATTTCAAGCCGAATCAATTTTGCGAGATGAGTTTGAACGGCATCAAAATCTTAATAGTGGCGCATATACCATGTTTTTGGGTACCTCGCATGCGTTTGGATTATGGTTGGATATGATAGTATTTCTTTTCATTGGTGTCGTTCTCTATGTTTTCCTGGTTCTAAGTGAAGGTTTCTTGATTTGTCTGTCAATATGTGCCAAGTCCTCTGGGGATATTGCAATATGGAGTGAGAGGAAGAAAGTATTTATACAAATTAAACTGGGCGGAGTAATGTTGTAATTTATATTCTTTTTGTAAAATAGGTACCGATGTAATGAATCAACTAACTGTTAACTTCTGTGGAGCGTATATTAGATTACAGTCAATTGGAAACTGAAATACAGCCGAAAGTACCACAAAAAGTATCATCAGATTGGCCATCAAAAGGGGAAGTTGAATTCAAACGTGTTTCATATCGTTATTCGGTTGGCAGAACAGGAGCTGGTAAGTCGTCATTGATCGATTTTTCGTTTGGCAATCGTCGATGGCGACATACTTTTAGACGACGTCAATACATCTTCGGTTGATTTGAATGTATTGAGATCGAGAATATCGATTATACCCCAAGAGCCAACTCTTTTTTCGGGCACTTTGAGAAGGTATATAGAAATAAAATTCTTTTTTTAGGAATTTGGATCCATTCGAAGAATTTGTATCGAAAAAAAACGGTTTGCAAATGTCCGTTTTGGCTCATGCACAGAATTTTAGTAAAGGTCAAAGACAAATCTTATGCTTGGCCCGAGCGATCTTGAAGAAAAATCGTATTATTATTCTTGATGAAGCGACAGCAAATGTCGATCTACGGTGAGAATTTTATCATCTTCCACTTTTGTACTGAAAAAAAAACTTAAATATACTCACCTTCGTACGTAGGACGGATGAAATGATTCAAAAGACAATGTGAGAGAAATTTTCGGATGCAACAGTTATAACAGTGGCTCATCGACTTAATACCGTTATCGACTCAGATCGAGTGTTGGTTATGGATGATGGCATCGCAATTGAATTTGATGCACCATACTTATTGATGCAAAACAAAGACGGAGCTTTTCGAAATATAGTTGAAGCACTTGGACAACAAGAATACAATCGTTTATATTCAAGAGCAGAAGATGCATTTGAAAAAATGCCCAAAATAAAAATAAATAAATCATAATAATATAATTTTAAATGAAAAAATTAATTAAAATGTATAAGAAATGTTTTAGATAATTGGTTCCCATTTTACTATAATTCGTATATTGACATCAATCACGAGCAACTAAGCTTACAACGTACAACAACTGTCGTAGTAGACAATACTAATAAATATACCATTTTCGTCAATAAAGTCGTTAACATTGATGCTTTTATATTCCATAAATCAGAAAGATAAGCCATGCGATTAACAAAAAATTTATTCGAAATGACATATGGAAGAATGAAAAGCTCCTTCTAGTTGAGTATATCTATATGCATTATAAGGATTGTGTTAATAAAAGTCATTCAAATATTGATTTAAATTCAATTTTATTTCTGGACAGAAGAATGTCTAGGCTAGTCTAGCTATAATAACTAATTAGTTATTTATCACTTTTCTCTTTTATTTCTATGGTTGTGACCAAACGATTGCCTCGATCCAATCTAGATAATATGCGATGCGGGTGTTAATGCACGGCATTTCAGTACCCACAACTGTGGCTTTGACTGAGTTATTTGAGAGGAAGAACTGAACGATCCCATTTCTTCCTTCTCGCCAATAATATGGACAATATGCACAATATTGTCCTTTGCTGAGACTAAATAAAATTCTACGACATTAGAATACAATATAGTAAGTTGGCGGGTAATATATCCAGCGCAATTTCTGCATTACCCAGGTTAGCTGCACTCATGCTCCAGAAAAAAGAAATTAATAGCTTCCGTGAATCAATGTTCCTTAACTGATTTGATCCATATCTTTAAAACGTAGCACAGATGATCTTGCGTATTGTATTTGATTTTTTTATCAATTTATAACATGTGGCAAAAGTAATACAGTTTAGACTTCATGCCTCTGTTTAAATTGATGATCTGGTTTTAATATTGTTTTACTGTTCAAATAAATTGATTTTGAAAGATACATATGATTTCGTGTTGGTTTCAGTAGTTCTTCTAAGCGGCATCTACTTTGCTTTGTACGTATGCGTATAATGGGTTGGCCGAGTTGACTTGATTGCGTGCCATCATTGTTTTATTTTCGAATTGCCTTGCTCATTGCATTGCTTCAACCCGGAATGGGAACGTAAACCGTACATTTCTTCTTGGAGTAGCGTATTTTGAAAAAAGTACGAAATCTGCTGTTTTCCTCTTGAAAGCGTTTAGCTTCATTTGCCAATCGACTTTATATTGACAAAAACCAGGGACCGGTTCGCGTATATTTCTATGCTAAGCATAGCGGAGACGCAAGCCGCAACGCACCCATTCGATTCGAGCTATATCTTATGCGTACGTCTCTCAAAGCACGGTCGCCTGCATACACGAACATGTGTATTGTTCATACAAAGTGAACGGCGATGCGTCGGTTGCATTTGCCGCTATGCTTGGCATATCAATGCTACCTAGCTTATCTAGGCAAGCGTGGAAATATGCACGAAACGGTAATAACTGGAGATTTTTCCTCTTTTTGAATTCAAACAATGTGGCATCTTTGATTTTTGAACAACGACAAATGAATTGGCTATTGAGAATAATGATAGCCAACAGGTATTCTGGCCAAAATCTCTATTCTTTCTTTTTTCAGATTCGCTGTTTTTGCTTTTATTTAGAAATGTTTGTTTATATTGCAAAAGAAGATTCATTTTATATTCCAATCAATGTTTTTACTCCGTTTATTGAATAAACTTCATTCCATTGACTCAAGCTAAAATTCAAAGCAACTTCAAAAAAAAAAAAAAAAAAACGAGATAAGCTGAAAATTGAATAAAAATGCTGTTTTACGGTTTGTTTTTGTTTGTTTGTGTGAAAATTACATTTATTTGAATCAATAATTTTGTTGTTTTTTTAATGCTGCTTAAAAAACAAAAGAAATGAACATTTTTCCAATCCGCCTTAGACAGTATTCCATATGTTTAGACAGTCGCTGGTGGACGATTTCAAATGTGAAGAAATAAAACCACTGTTTTTTTTTTAATAATTGTTTAGATATTGGTAAATCTTTTCTTCAATCTATATTTTGATTGGATTGATTCTATTTTCCAATCAACAATCGTCAACGGAACGACAAAGTGTTAGTGTGTATGCAGACTTGATCTACTTTGATGTATTAAATTAAATTAAATTATAAAATTAATAGAAAAATAATTTATAAAAAGCTATATATTGTTTTTGTTTTATTATAAATAGGTATCGGTTCTGGTCGCTAGCAATAGAACTGTTGATTTTTTTGTTGAATCATTTAATTAATTAACGAACAAAGAACAAGAAGAAAAAAAAATTAATAAGAAATAGAAAGCAATTGCATATACAAAGCTCTTTATGGAACCAATTTTATTTGATAAAGCTAAATTATGAACTGAATGGTTTTATTATTGTTTTCTTAGTACTTGTTGCTGTGCATGATTTCGTACAGATGTAATCACAGTCGCTGGCTTGCAGCCTGCATTGTATGTAGGCCATTGAGTGTTGCTCTTTTCCGGAAATTTTGGAGAAAAAAGCAGCATTTTTTTTGGAATGGCATGAAAAATCGAACGCCAGTACGAAATCACGCACTTGAGCCAGTGCAGGGAGTAGGATAAATTATGAACCAAATAGAAAAAAATTATTACAAATAAATTATTTAACAACAAAATAAAAGAATGAACGCCTAAATTACAAATGAAAATGAAAAATTATTAGGGATCGTAGCATTAGAGTACAACTGAAACACTGTTCTTCTATTTCCTTAGTTTCTCGTTGAAATGCTACTGAATGCCTTAAAAATTATAAATGTATGTATATTAACTTAAACTGAATTCATTTTGTTATGTTGTTTTTTTGCAATCAAAATATTTTATTGATGTATTTTTTCTTCTCACATTCTTTCAATTTTAATTTTATTCAATTTTTTTACCAACGCTTGAAATCTGAGATCATATTGTACAAAATGTTGTTGATTTATTTTTCTTTTTTCATTATAATTTTCCGTTTCTTGACAAAAAAAAAATTGCATAAATGTTATGTTATAAATGTTTCATCTTATCTTCGGGCGTAGTTTAGTTTTTTCTTTAAATAATTAAAAAAAAATCGTCGAAGTTACAGTGGCCCAGACAATATTCAAGACAATAATCGTGTGTTACTCTCTTAATTCGTACTTTGTTCACTAAATGTAAAATAATAAATGTATAATATCGTTAGTAGAATTCAACGAAAAAAAATATTAATAATATATATGTATATATATAAATCTTTTGAATTTCAGGCTTGATTTTTTTTAAATTTCTTTTCTGTTGTTTTGCTGCTCCATTGATACTGTTGTCTGTGATTTGTATTTAGCTGTTGAATTTTGCGCGTGTTCTTTCTATTTTTCTCTCCAAAGATCGATGCAAATCAGTACAAATAAGTAGATTCAATTGATAATTAGATTCGAATTTATATATTGTGTTAAAAAAAGTTCCTATCTCTGAATTTTACCGAATAAAATACAATTTGTTTTCTCGTTTAGCTGTCCAAGAGCAATTCACTACATGTATAAAAGTGTTAGCCATAAAAATCATTTGTTTTTCGAATTTGAGAGAGAGAGAGAGAGAAAAATAGAATAGAAAAAAAAATGTACAGATAAGGGAAACGTATGCGTTTTTGTGTTTGCATCCATATGGAAATTATACTAAATTTACAATCAACAATTGATTCGATTGGGCCAACGTACGTCGGTGAAAATTATTACATTTGAAGGGGCTTATTAAAACAAAAAATAAGCCCTCTGAAAATGGTTGGGGGAAGCCTCATCAATTTACACAGATTTTCTGTCTGCATCCATTCGAAACAATGATTCGATCGTGATTGAGTTGATTATTTGCGTAGGTAATAAGTATACATAATAGTTTTTTTTTTTCATCATCTCATTTTCTCTTGACATTTCTTTTCTTTTCATTTTACATATCATTTTTTTTAACCATTTTAAAATATAAATTTGTTAGAATTCATCTCTTTTTCTTTATGTGTGTGTATGTGTCAATTTAAAAATTTGCTTTAAATATTCGATCGAAATTATTTTCGTAATGTAATTTAATTTAAATGTTTCTCAAAAGTTTAATTTATTTTTATTAGTCAATAGTCAAAAGTTGTTTGGAAGAATAATAATTTGCGCAAAAATGTTTCACATTTGTTTAAGGGGTAGGGCGTGAACAAATTGTTTGAAATTTTTCGATTGTGCGCTCAATCGATGATTTTGTTGAGCTGCTTGTTCTTTCTGAACACAATTGTTTATTTGTTTATGTTTTGGAAAATAAAACATTTGATTTGTTTTTGTGTACATTTTCAAGAAAGTATTTTTCGAAAAATCTATTTCCCGAAATGGAAAATGAAACAATCATAATTGGGGAGGATTGTTTGGGTTTTTTTTGGTCAAAGAAAAGTTGAACAAAAATTCGCATTAAAAGTACATGTTTTGTGTTTTTAATTGATTTTCCAATTATTTCCTCAAAAAAAACCAAATCAATCACAATTGAACAATGTACCCTCCTCTTTTTTCTTTTCGAAAACCAGATCGGGGAAATGGTTCAATGTTGACGAAATTCGTCGTTCCTTTTTGCATACATACATTTTTAATATATGTACAAGATATTTAATAAATAGTTTGTGTTATTTTGTTCGCACCGATGAGAATGTATTATTATTGCTTTAATGCCGTCTACATTATAATCATCATCATAATCTTTCAGTCGATAAACAGCTTATTTAAATCGTGAATATATATATATATTCCTGCAGTGAGAATCGAACTTCTACGGGGTAAAAAGGGCCTCGATACGCCTTTTTCTCTCTCTCATTTTCCCATAAATCAATTGGTTTTTTCAAATAATTTTAAATATACATGTTGAAAATAATTCAATGTAATTATAATGAAAAGAAAAGAAAAGTGCATAGATAAATGTCGACAAAATAATAAGATATAAAAAAAATGATAATATAGGTATTCTAAATTTGTGTTGTTGTTTTTCTTTTTAAACGGGAACCGAATTCCGAATTCCCATATATGTACAAGTAAAAATATCACTGGATTAAAGAAAAATTTGAAGAAAGTTTTAGTATGCTAGCGTTTGTAGCCGTTAGATGTGTTAGCAAGAAAACTAAACTACCAATTGACATAATTCAATTACCACTTTGTGAAATGAGTCAAGCCTATTCAAGTTCGTTCTCACTAATTTGTTTTTTTATTGAAATACTTTTTGTTTCTACCCTCAGCTATCTCTTTTTTTTCTATCTCAATTAGTATATAATGCACTCATTAAGCACGTAAATGTTGCATTAGAACATTTCAGGCATGGCGATTGCGATTTTACTTTAAAAAAGGCTTTTGTTATTTTTTTAATCTCTTATACTCATTTTCACGGTTTAAACTTTTTTATCGAATTTTCCTTCATCGATTTTACACACACACACACACACATGACTTAATCTCCTTTTTTTTCATCCTCTTTTTGACAACAACAAATACATATACAGACGAACGATTGATTTGTGTGTGAGAGTGTGTGTGTATTTGTTTTGTGCATGTTTGCGTAAATTAAATGCGCGCACATATACGCATACCTGTGTATGCATTTTTTTTAAATCATGTCGATCAACGCGCCGATAATCGAACGCTCTTCAACATACTTTAGGACGACACAAAACAGAAACGATATACACATTGAATAAAATGTGTTCAAATACAAAAAAAATTATTTGAAAATTATAAAAATTTGTTTAACCTAATTCATAACTTAGGGGAAAATACTTCGTTTTGTGGCGGCAACGATGGATCGCTTGTATTGCTACTGCTACAACTGTTGTCCAGCGTTGTATCGCACATTGTACTTGTATGTTCAATATGATGCTGATGATTGTGATGATGATGATGATGATGATGAGGTTGGTGATCAATCGATGATGCCGTTGTATCCGTCGATTGTTCGTTTAATTTCAGTCGCTTTGAACAATTCATATCGTCAATTTCACTATCGCCTATGTGAATATGCTCGAGTGTAGTGCTTGCATTTCGCTTCAGCAAATACTTATTAAATTCGTGCTCATTTGTATTTTCTAATAAATTTTCAACGGCAATCGTTGTTTCCACATCGCTAATCATTTCATTTCGTTCAATCGTTGACAATTCCATATCTTCGATGTCATCATCATCATCGTCGTCATTTGAACTATCGGACGATGTTGATTCGAGATCAGAGTCTTTGTTCCACCAAATTTCGGCACCGGGGAATATATAACAGTTCTTTTCGTTGTAAAAGAATGAATTGTCCGGTAAGAAATTGGCCATCGATAAATACGATTCGGATGACCGTTCCAATTCGGGTGAGTCCTGTGATGACTGTGATTTTTCATTGCACGATTCATCTGATGTTTGTGGGCCATCATCACTTGATACAGATGCTGCCGAAATGGTTGAATTTACAGAAGCGGCCATCGTATCTGAAGCAGGCTCTTGGGGCCTCTTAATCACAGCATTGGCTAATAATGGAGGTATATTGTGAACATTCATAGGACTAAGGATGAGCTCATTTGTTTGTTTCAACGCTGGCTGTGGACAAAAGTCATTCCAGTCTTCGCCGAGTCTATATAACAAAATGAATTTTGTTTAATTTCATTGAATTTTACTCCGGACAATTTCAAAATCAAAAAATAAAATTAATGTCATTTTTCCCATTGCCCAAGTTGTAAAAACGTTTTTTCATAATGCGGAAATTTGACTCATTCAATAGATTTTGTTTTTATTGCAAACAAAAAAGTATTTTAATAATAATATTTGAACTTACGTGTGCAACATATGATTAATGATAACATCTGAATCGCCGAGTAATTCAACATCAAATACAAAATGATCGAGTTGTTCGCGATTGATCAGAATTTGTGGAATTGATTGATTAATTGAGCTTGGTATAAGTGCAACCGGCCGTACTTTAAGCGATGATCCAATGACAATCAATAGATCACAATGACTCTTATCGAGTTCGATGGTCGAATGGAATTTATCGGGTAGACTTTCGCCAAAGAATACAATGTCCGGTTTCATGACACCGGCCGCCACCAATTGATTGTAATTAAACGGTTGTTCGGGTCGTGGATTCAATAATGCATCGTTGTCATCGTGATCGCCATCTTTCGGTGTATCGCATATTTTACACATTGGAATCCGTTGATGCAGAATATCATCTTGAATTTCATCCGCTTCTACCATATATTTGCAACGTGTACAACTGGCCGTCGCAAATGAACCATGACATTCAATAACATTTTCAATGCCGGCCACGCGTTCCAATGTGTCAATGTTTTGTGTATAATTTCGTAATAATTTACCTTTGCGTTCAAGCAATTTTATAAATCGATGCGATAGTGATGGTTGAAATTGTCCCGGATAAATTTCTTTTGCAAATTGATAGAATGGACGGGGATCACGTGCAAAATAGCCAATATCAAACATGGATTGTGGATCTCTCATATCTGGATATTCAATGCGTAAACGCTCATAAATGCCATCTCGTGAACGGAAATCAGGTATGCCACATGACACACTTACTCCCGCACCAGTTAATACTATTATATTTTTTGATTTTTTTATTGTATCGCACACTTCTTCAATTGTTTGAATATCTTGCAAACGCTGTCGCCGTGGTGGATCGGACAGAATGGCCGCAATAACGCGCCATAGATCATTGTCCGTTATATTTTCGGGTATTGTTTGTTTTGGACTATTCACAAATATCCGCGATAGGCACTCACGTGGATTTACACCGGACGCGATTTGCATGTGTACCTATTTTGTTACCCAGAACGGAAAAAATTGATGAGAATACGTATTTTCTACTGTTACTTTTGGTTTTGGTAAAAAAAAAAATGTCTTTCTGTTGACAAACTTACCCAGTCTATGGAACGTTGCATTTCAGGCATAATGTCTGAATTGAGCTTAAAAACATCAGATAAATCTGATATATCTGACATATTACTGTCATCATTGTAGTCATCTGCATCATTGTCTCCGAATCTATTCTTATTAGCAACCGTTGTCGCTGTTGACGCTACCGTCGACGTCGTCGCGGTCGTCGTCGTCCCACAGGCATTTGTTGTGTGATCATAATCTAAACTATTTAAGTCTAATTGGGCTTCATTAATTGGATTGCCGCCGCCGCCGCCGCATACATCACCATATAATGGTGGACCATGATCGGTCACATTCTGTGGTGTTGTATTTTGTGATTCAGTTGCTGAATTATCATCAAACAGTTGCGCCGATTCGGGCGACGAATCTGAATTATCGATTTGAGCGGGTGTTGTGCGCGAACTCTTACTACTCGCTGAACTAATCAATGTGAAACTATTCGAATATAAATCATTAAAACCCGAATCGCATGTGTCCAGCGATGATGATGGCGGTGTTGAAAATCCCGCACTCAATTCACTTGATGCATTGTTTGTCAACTCAATATCCGACATTTTTAGTATCTTTTTATTTAAGTTGATTTCAGGTGATGTCATTTCACTAAAACCTGTTTCATCGCCAAATTTTTTTTTCGATTTTTTTTTTCAAAAAAAAAATTTTTTGGAAAGAAGAAAAATAAATCGAATCGATGAGTTAAAATTATTCATTTATGATTAAAACGGAGAAAATAAACATTATTTTGGTTTTGCAACAACAACAAATTAACAGTAAACAAACGCACTTTACATGCGAAGAACGGAGAGTGTCAGCTAAGAATCATTGGTTGAAAATTTTAAAATTTTCGATTTCTAATTTGAATTCTCCACTTCTTGCATGAAGGAAAATTAATGATTTACTGTTCAATCCATGTTCGTCCAGGCTATGTTCGTAAGAGAGTGCGTACAAAAGTGTCTCTTTTTTTGTTGCTTCGTTCCATTTGTTTGTTGATATGTGTGTTTATTGTCAATCAGAATTCATCAAACAACATTCACGCATTGCGCTGCACGCCACATTCGTACGTTCAAAGTTATGATTTGAGATGTTTGTGACCGTGCTTACATTTTCATTGGAAAAGTCACGCATTAGCACGTTCACTATCCACAAATATAACGTTAAATCACGTACACTCTCTATACATTTCATGTTACACAAGTGGCTGTCAAACACGAATCACAAATGTTTTTACGTAAATACAATCACACACCATCACACAACAATGCACATGTACACATACAATCACACGCAAATGAAGCAATATTGTAGCGCTCAAACGAATCGAACGAACGAACGAGTTCGCGAAAGCGACACGAATAAGACGACACCGATGTACACATATGAACCAAAACAAAGATGGCCGACCAAAACGAACAGAGAGACGAATAATTTATTAAAAATGGCTACCACAAAAATGTCTACTGAAACCATATTATGAAGAAATAAAAATGGAAAAAAATTTTTTTTTCTAATTTTACTTACGTTGAAAATCCATTCGAAATCATGCAAATTTTGGCGCAAATTACGTACAAATGCGAATGAAAATATTTTTAATGAAAATTTTGAATTTTTTTTTAATAAAATTTTCTGACGAAATTGTTTCTTTTTCTATTGAAAAAAAAATGTTGCTTTTTCCCAATACTCTGCGAACGTAAAAAAAAATTGTGTGTTTTTTCTCTTCGGTCGGTTCGTTTTGGATGAAATGAACAATGCACACAACACTACCGTAGCAACATTACGTACTATTCACTGTTCAGTTGGACTTGAATGCCAATTTGGTTTGTTGAATCGTTCGAACACAGCAGAGCAGCGCACTGTCGAATGCCTCATACCTTTTTCTGTTGCTGATGCAAACTATATTATACAGCATGTATGGAGAAGCATTCGATATACTATTTTCTATGGTATTCATATACGCTGATGCCATCGTCGTCACATCGCTGTGTCTCATTCGTTTTTCGATCGCTATCCCGTTTCATTGCACGCACGACAATGGCATTTTGTTTCACGCATACAGGCACAACGCTCGAAACTTATACACCTATGTATTGGTGTATTCTTCCTCGGATTTTACCATAAAATATCGAGTTAGAGCCACCAATACAGTTAAACGTCGTCATCATACGCCCGTACTTTCATCGGTATTTGTGTTGTATACAAAATATTGAGCACACAGAAAAATCTAGACTCAATTTATTCCGCATTTTAACCAAATAATATTTGAATAATATTTACAACTTTAATTTATTTATAGTCGCACATTTTTGCATTCAAATCAAATAAGAGATATACGGATTAGAAAATTTAAAGTATATTTTTCGGATTAGAAAATTCGAAATTTTCATGTAAACAAATGTGTCATTATTGTTTTTTCCACAGTTGTATCATTCACGCCACGGAAAATTTCCTGAGTGTATGCTATCAGACGATTTTTCAGAAAAATTCCATGAACCAATGTACGCAAGCGTCACGAAACAGAGAAGAGACAAAAAAACACATCATAGCATATGAGTGCTATGGAAATGTTTTGGTTTTGTACAGGCGAGCGTGTCGGCTGTATGAGTGTGTGTGAGTGTTGTGTTTATTGTTTGTATTCAGACTCAAAAATTTTAGAGTGCGCACAGTACACATCAGTTTTGGCTGATGCGAGCTCAAATGGAAATATGTACTTATGTGTACAATCGTATCGTTATTCCTATGCGTTCGATTCGATTTGGCTTTACTTTACTCTGTCATTCTTTTTGTAAGTTGTGTTCATCAACGGTACATGCACACGCACACATATACATACAAAAAAATTAACCCAATGTATGCTGTATATATTTTCTATATGCATTCAGCTCACAGTGAATGGATGATTGGAATTTTTTTCTTCTCGCTTGGATTTCTTTTAGCCCTGTCTGCATCGATCAAAAAAAAAAATGAAAATGAAGATGATCAAATGTTAAAATAGATAAAAATAAAGTCTGCAACATATCAAATACGTAAATCTATTTCGTTCGAATCGTTTGATGTCGCCCGTTGTCGTTGTCGCCATCGTTTCGTACATTCAATTCATTTCGATCGACACATACACACGAGCTGAAAGAAGAAAACCGACAAAGACAGGGAAGATGCGAAAGAGAGATGCGCGCGTGCTAATGCAAGCGAATGAGCGAGCAAGAAATGAAATCTAATAAATTTCCATTCGCATTTGAAATTAAATAGAAAAATAACAAATGATCCCACTCGAATGCTCATTTCTTGCTTGTGGTATTTGTGGCATAACTTTCTCTCAATTGTTTGCCTTAGAATAGTCGATGTGTTTTAATCTTAGTCTTCGGAAAAAGAAAATACCCATTTGGTAGCCAAAAGCACCTGTGAGTCGATCGATCCAGAGGTATCTGATGATGATTTAAAAAAGAATGTCAGACCAAAACGGCGAAAAACATTCAAATGAAAATCGAATAAAAATCACGTCAGAATGAATGATCTCGATTTTTTTTTTTAAATTTTCATTGTGGCCCGAGCTAGACAATTTTATAGCCGTAAAAATTTTCCATCCCAAAAAAATATTGTCTTATTTGAATTTCTTTGCTTTCCATGGACTGGCATTATAATGGCGACATCTATGGTCAAAGCTCCGAAACTTGAGCGCAACTTTTGAACTTTTTATCGCAAAATAAACGAAACTTAAATTAGAAAGTTTTTTTAACAGGAGCGAAAAGAAAATCTAAAAATAAAACTTAATTTATCGAATGCGATTGCCAGGCAGTTTCTGGCGCCAATTTCTACGTTACTCATAGATACAAAAGAAAATATTATTGTTGTTTTTTTCTCCTTTTTCTCTGATTTCTTGTTTGCATAATTAAAGCCCCCGCATTTTATCGATACATCGAATGAAGCATAATTTTTAATTACTTTAATTGAAATGTACTTATTGCAAATGTTATTCGTCCTGAATGCCATCGTCGTCCTTGACACATGTGCACTCGATTTCTGTACGACACACAAAAACAATCGGAAAGATGTACAAATCTAAATCTAAAGATGCTTTTTCTTGTCAAACGCGAAGCGCGCACACTGAATGTTTCCACAATTCTGTAAGAATCAAATTCAATTTATTTCTGTTCGTGTGCTGAAAAAAATGAGATGCTGTTGAGGCAAGGTGTATATGAAAAAGAAAACCGACGATGTTTACAACGAGCACGTTTATTTTGACGGTTTGAGTTGTGTTTATTTATCATTTTTCCCGGTGCTAACTTCCATCTATTGAAGCGTTTTCACGTGTGCCATGCGCTCCAATTCTCTTTTTCGATTCGGTTACGAATGACAGAACAAAAACAACATCTTATCCACATACATATTTCAGAGAAGTGTTGTTTGCTGCGATTGCAAATTGACGGCGACAATATTCCATTAAAAATTAAGCATGAACGGCGGCTAAACGAACGGATGAATTTTATAATTTCCGTAGCTATTGTCTATGATTTCCTCAATGAAAAGCGACATTAAGGTGAACAGTTGCACTTTTGAACACAATTTTCTCTTCCGTTCATTTTCCACACACATTCGACATCCTTCATTTGCAGTGGTGATTTCCGTTTGTGTACGCTTTTTTTCCCATCATCTTCTTTTTCTGTTCGATTTGTTTTGTGACAGCACCGCCACTGGACACAGCAAATCCAACTGAGTGACGAGAAAGAGAAAAGCTGAGTAAACTTTTTGTTGTTGTTGCAAAAAGTACACATTAGTTTTGCTGCCGACGTGTCTGTAGCAATTGTAAGTATAGCAGTGAAAAAAAAAATGCGAAAAACAAGAGTAAAGAGAACGAGAGTAAAGCACAACCAGAAGAGAAGAAAAAGAAAAACACGGACATGGAAACCTGACACCTGCGCAATTGCAAACGAAAGTATACAACGAACATACTGATTGAACCAAAATAGTATTTCTCTAACTCGCTGACTATCGGTTGTGTACAACTTTTTTTCCATTTATTGTTTTTTCTTTCCTCTTAAAAACAAATCATATTCAAACAAAACAACAACTAACAATCAACAGCAACAAGAAGATAACAAACGAAATAACCAAAAAATAAATAAAATTTGTCAATCTTTTTTCGGTCGTCTTTGGTCAAAAATAAATCGCATCATTTACTTTTGTTCGTTTTCTTGTGAATGATTTTCACATTTTTCCCGAATAGAGACGAAAACAAGGAACGTGTATATTGTAGTGATTTCATTTAAATGTTTTCAATTAAAAAAATTTGACGGTCACAAAAATGTTTTTCGAAAATGTTGCAAGTTAGAGGTAGAAAAGACGTAGAAAAATAACAAATCACATTTTATGTATTGTTAGCCGCGTTTTTGCTTGCTGGTACAAGCTGTCTCCGCGGCGCGCACACACACAAGGTGAACAAACGAATAAAAGTGTGTTGGCATTTTTCGATTTCTAACGGTACGCGACACATATATTTTGCCAATCGTCTGGACGAAATGAAATTTATGATTCGAAGAAAATTAGACTGCCATTAAACCATAAAATATGCGGTCACATCTATCTTGAGCATAAAATAATTTAGTTCCATAGAGTTTATAACCATTTTGTTTTTTGTTATTGTTATTTCATGATGAATATGAGGCAATGAAGCCTGTGAAAATATACACCGAATCAATCAAAATAATCACATATTCATAATAAAATTTCCTTGCAATTATTTTTATTTATATATGCATATATATTATGTTTTAGTTATTTATTTGGCTGATACGAAATGCAATTCAAAGAGCAATCAAAACCCACAAAAGAAAAACGAATAAAATTCGAAATTTGTATATTTTTGTAGTAAAAAAAGGAGAAAAAAATTTAAGAAGAAGAAAAAATCGTAAAAGAACCCCAAACGCAGTACATATATGTACATTATATAGAACAATGTGTTTACAATTAGTTTGTTGAAAGTTTGTTGTTATTTACTAAAAGAAACTAAAGTTTTTCGTAGGATATTTTGATTTGATATTCACGTGACAGCACGTGCCAGATAGTTTTGCTTAGAGTCTTAGTAGCGTGCACGAAGACTTTGATTTCATTCAAATATCGACAAGTAGTTGCAATTATATCACGAATTAAACCAAAAATTATTAGCTTAATTGTAACAATAAGTAAGCCGCAAATGAATTTGTCGTTTTTTTCAATATCAATTCGAATAATACACACATACACACACATATTTTTGCTATAAGTGAGATAATTCGAAAGAAAGGAGTTTTCAATTGAAAAAGAGCATGAGTGTTGTAGAAAAAAAGCGCGAACAGTGATAGGGATTCACTTGTGAGATTGCGATGTTGTTGTTGCTTTTTTTTATCCTGCTATTCGGATCAACAATTAAACTACTCGCTCAATGTCCTGTGATAAAAAAGACAGTGGTGAATTGAATAATTTTTTTAAAAATCGCAGTAGCTGCAACTCTAAGCAACAGAAACATCAAACCAAATTTTATGGTAAGTTCCCAACCGGTTGTGTGTTGAGATGCAAAAATGTGCTCCACAACATTGATTTGAAAATCGTGTGTGACCTTATCGTGAGAATTCAATTGGCATGAAAGCCTGAAAATCGTCTGAATTATTCATGTGAATGGTTGAAGTTCAGTGTTTGTCTTTAATTTTGATTAATGTCTCAAATGCCAATAATGTGGCTTTGTCACGTTACACGTTGACACATTGAACCGCTCACAATCGTGTATTTACAATTTTGAACGGGTGTGTGCTATGAATCTATGCTATACATATGTGCCGCATGCATTATAGTTTGCGATTTTCAACCGAATGAAATTCCAATGGACAAAAACCATGGCGAACTTCCAACGCTTGTTGAGTGTGGGCCATGGGGTTGTTGGTTTTTTTTACAACACCATCATAGTGACGATGGCGATTTCACGCGTTCAATTCATATACACTCTGCATTCCGCCTCGTCCCAACATCCTTCAACCATTACGGCTTATTATAATATAAATTATGCAAATGATCCCGAACACGGAACGTTACTGATTGCCAAGTTTATTCTAGTGTGGTTGATGTAATTTCACGGCGGCGCCGTATTTTTTTTCAATTTCATTTGTTTGCTTATTTCTTGTTTCACTTTAATTATTTTCTTTTTCTACCTCGGCCACGGTAGTGTTCATTTCATCCAAAATGAAATTGTCGCCGAGCACAAAAATTCATCGCATACAACAACCACCAACAAAACACTATGAAACACGAATTAAACATACATATATGTATATATTTCAAGCTGATTGCTTTTTTTACTCAAACGATCCTGAATTATGTAACAACATTTTGACAAACCGACACAGTCATTGTCACATCGTCAACGGTTATCCACCGGTTTTAAATTTTTATTAACATTCATAAATTGTTTTATACATTTTTCAATGTCATGTTCAGTGCTTCATGTTATTTCTTCATTGAATCAATCATTGTCATATTTTGATACGAGGACAATCAACGAAGAACGAGAGAAAAAAAAGCACAAGGTATATATTGTCATTTCATTCTGCTGTTTGATCATTTTTCATCGAAAAAAAGAGCACGAATTCATTGTTAGGAGGGAATAATTGACATTTTACTGCATCTTTCATCTCCTGGGCTGTCGGATTTTTCATATCGAAAAGAAAATTCATTTATTTTAAATGATCGATCCATTGAATTGTTAGGTTTTTTTTGTTTTAATGGAGCATAAAAGAAAATCCTTCAAAGAGTATGATTTTTGTAATTCTAAAATCGATTGTATCCCATTCAATCGTAATGAAGGATAATGTTTCGTTTGTTTTAATTATTCCGGCCACATATTTTATGTATTTCGACCGTAGTAACTATAGTAAACGATATTACAACTTTGTTATTGATAACAAGTGGTTTTTCCCTCAACCTTGCAGGTAACCATTTCCAGTAAACCATGATGAATATGGATTTTAATTTGGATTATGTTGATGGAATATTCAGTAAAAAAGTCATAATATCAAAGGAGATATGCTTCGGCTGATGGTTCCCGTATTGTCGTTATTATTATTATTATTTTTTTATTTTTAATTGACTTGGCGACAATTGAATCCAGAGACCAAGAACGACCAGAAATGTAACCGAATTTTTAAACGCCGTAATAATGTGACAATATATAACATAAAACTGAATCATTTACAACAAACACAACATAACAAACATCAACACGTAAAGCAACCGAGAAAGAAAGCAAACGACGAAGTTAAATATAACGCGATCATTGTCAATTTTGTGAGAAAAAAAAAACCGAAATAAAATCAATCTAATTAATTAGTAATTGATTGTTCTGAGGTGTTATCCCATTTGTTAAACAAAAACGCAATTACACAATTACATATCAATTATCACATTCACACAACCAAATAAAATATCAACAATCAATTTATTTTTTCATCTTGCAAAAAAGTACTTTGCATACGTTATTACACATACACACATACACAATTCACAAAATTTCATTCAATTTAACGGCGAATGAGAAACAAAAAACCATTTATTGTATTACGCGAAAACGCTCGAAAGAATATACATTGCAAATGCTTTGACTGTTTAATTTTGGTAAATTGACGTCAACCGTATTATTCATGTGCTAAGTGTGCTTGCTTCCAAAATACGCTATGGGAAATGGAATGGATAAGGTGAGTTGGCCTTGTTGTTGTGGAAATATTATGCATTTTTAAATGTAAAACAGCGTTGATGCTTTTAATGTACACGGTATTTTCAATCATTTAGGTCCTTCCCGGTTTGTATGTTGGCAATTATCGGGACTCAAAAGATCAGCAACAATTAGAGAAATTTAATATAACGCACATTATTGCCATTCATGATAGCCCCCGAAGACTTATACGAGTTAGTATTTGAAGTTTTTTTTTAAGATTTTAATTATTTTTGTCATTGCAAATCGAAAATTTGTTTTACATAAATTTTGAATATTTTCCGGACCCAAATATGTCCCAAAAATGTTCTAGGGAAAAATCAAACAATTTTTTTGCCTCAAAAATGTTGATTCATCGAATTTTTTTCCATTTCATCAAACAGGATAAACATTATTTATGCATTATGGCATCGGACACACCGGACCAAAATCTATCACAGTATTTTTCTGTCTGCAATGATTTTATACATGCAGCCCGTTTGCGTGATGGTAACGTTTTGATACATTGTTTAGCGGGAATGTCACGTTCGGTTACGGTTGCGGTTGCTTATATTATGTCTGTAACCCAATTATCATGGAAAGAAGCATTGAAAGTGGTTCGAACAGGACGATCGGTTGCCAATCCAAATCAAGGATTTCAATTTCAACTGCAAGATTTTCAGGAAAATAAATTGACCGAAGTAAGTTATTTTGATTTAAAAAAAAGCCGATGGAATTGGTTCAATAGAATGCGGCAAACGGGGATGTTTCTAATGTTTGTTGTTTTAATTTCGCAGGAACGAAAACGTTTGAAAGAGCGTTTTCCAACATTGTCGATGGAGTTATCGGACAAAAATTTGTGCACAGTGGCTTTGAACAGTTATGAACAACTATTATTAAATAATGATATTTGTGAAGGAAATTGTGTGAGAGGTCAAAGCTGTCCAACAGGTGCCAATGAGAAATATACATTTTATTTTAATTTACCACAAATGATTCCTTCCCATACTCATATGCATCAAAACATTGAACACGAATCACTCATTTCAGTCATCAATATGCATTCATTTGTATTGAACAAACATTTTAGATAGCATTGCATAGAAAATATTGTTAAAATCATGCAAATTGGATGAATTTCAAGTGTATTTACATTAATTTGCCTGCATTTTTTAAACCAAAATCATGAAAATAATCTGATTGTAAATTCTAATTGTTATTTGGTTGATTTTGATTCAATGACAATGTCGTTGTCAAAAATGTGGCTTCAAATTTATTTGAGACAATTATTTCAATCATTTTTATTGCAATAATCATTCACAATAATTGAACATATTTATATAAACAACAATGTCATAAAATCATTTTAACAAATAGTGCACCTATTCTCAAATAATTTGATTGAAGATTCGTTCAGATTATTCTTTACTGAAATTCAAAGGAGAAACTGGCACAGAAGTAACCGAAATTCGACTCAAACCTTGACTTCGGCGCCATTTTGTCTCTTGAATTAAAAGCATTGATTTAATCAATTAGCATCGTATTAGTTTTCGTAAAATAGACGAGTACAAAGTAAGACTGCAGTGATTGTGATATCCAGCTTATCTTAATGCCTAAAAAAAGAATTGCTTATTTTAACATTTCATTTAGTTTGTCGACAATAATAAGCCATATAAAAATGGTGCAATGTTTCTTTTGTTACGTATAGTTTTTGGTTCAGTTTTTAGTGATGCATTTTAAACACTGATTATCACCAATAAAAACAAAATCACTAGAAGAAATGTTTAAACATCACATTGTGTTTTTATTTAATTATAGCTAGGCCTTATTTCATTGGTTTATAGCAATATATAACTGAAATCGAATGGAAAAATGCAAATCAGCATTCGATTCAGTGTGATTCGGTTGCGAGCTTTTTGAATTTGTGAATGTGACCTTTTCGTTTTCGCAGTCGCTTATTACACTTGCTTTATAGAACACTTTGAACAACATGTTACTTGCTCTCCTTACTTGACCAACACTTCAGAAAAATTTTGTGCATTTTACAATCACTTGATGTTTTTGAAATACTAACGAAAAATGCATGCTAAGCCCAATCCACTCCCTATTTCTCTCTCTCTCTCTCTCTCTCTCTCTCTCTCAACTACTCAAATGATTTTTGTTGCACATAAGAATTGCTCATTTATTACGATGCAACATATGCCATTTAGTCTATTTAGAGTAAATTATCAGGTGTGCATGCCGAATTAAAAATGTACATAATCGGGAAAAAATCTCAAGTCACATGCTCACGTATTATACAAAGACACAGCAAAACAATAAAAATAAAAAAATAAAATTCAAGTTGGTCACATAATTAATATTCACTCAACTGGTTCAATCAATGCGATACAATAAAGGGGTTTGCAATGCGGATACAAGACAGGGTATTTTTCGAAAGAAATCAAATGCATCGCGATCACGACTGTCGATCAATCAAAATCGACAATCATCATCATGTCCATCATCACCGCGACAAGGTTTGCGACAAAATAACAGCACATCATCATTAAGTCAACTCGATGGAAATGCATCGAGTACATCATCTTCATTGCACCGAAGTGCAAGCACAATGAGTGCAATTCGACCACGAAGTAGTCCATCTGGTCTATTTTCATATACAGGTATTTGAATGTTCAGTCGATATTATGTTTGAATTGAAAAATAAATGATATTCTTAACACAAGGATCCGCTCCGCCGTCCGTCCATGGATCGCGCGTTGATTTATCAAATTTGGACAAGGGTTCGGCCATTTATTTGGGCTGTACACCGCCACGACAAAATAGCTTTTCGGCTACAAGTGTGGTCGCTCCAGCGACTGGTGCCATTAGCAAATTGTCGGGCAGTCGAGCAAGTGGAGTCGGAGTATCAAGTTTATCGATCAGTGGACGATCAACAAAATCACCGAAAAATACGCCACCGGCCAGTCCAAAAAAGAAGAAAAATCAAACCAAATTGACTTCAAAAAATAAAATGACTGCCTCAACAACGACACCGTCATCAAACCAAAAGTAAAAGAGCATTTAATGAAAATAAAGCAAATCTCACATGTTTTTTCCCCTTTTGTTCAATTCTTTTTTAGATCGAGTCCAGCGAAAGCATTAAAACCAACGACCGGAGAAAAATCGAAACCACCAATGACGAGCTCAGCTGCTAAAATAGACAAGAAAAAATCATAAAAGTTCGATCTCTTTTTCACGTGACATTTAACCTAAAAAACAAAAAACAAAGTACATACATATTTTTAGTGACCTGTTTTTGATGAGAGATGCATTTATTTAGCAGTAACACACTATTTACTTAGATGTAATATCGACAGACAAACAAACAAGCAAAAAAAATCGCCTTCAAACACTTTATTTGATTATTTGAAATTGTGCCATTGTTGTGTCACTGTCGCCGAACTGTGATGCAAATAATTTTTTTATTGTGACAAATGTGTCAATTTGAAGTGATACAACATATAATAGATGAGATAGTATGGTTAAGAATGATTTTATGAATTGTCTTAAGACGAACCGCATGGAATGGTTGATTGAATCGGAGTACAAATTGAAATAAATAACAACAACAACCAAATAGAGAAAGAAAAAAATGAAAAAAGAATTTAAACCATCGATAGAAACTAGGACCCACGTAAGCATCTCAGGCGCACGTCAAACGCGAAAGTTCGTTCCACATGGAATGCCACCGCTCAACTTTCAACATTCACCTTTAAACAAAATTGTTGCCAAACTAAAAAGAAATCATTAAGCAAATCACTTAGACGCTCATCGTATTATGGCATACGCTCATATGGCATGCAACGCTCTTTCAAACTGACGAGGCACACGATCAACTTTTATCACTAGATATATATCATAATGATCTTATCCAATATGATGAAATATATATATATATCATAAACTCAGCTTTAATTCGAATTCAACTATATGAAGAGGAGAAAGATTTACAAATATAAGGGATCCAGTTACATTTGAATTATACACCGAATATAAAATATTATAATGTGAAAAGAGAGTATGTATATAGATGTGAGTTATACATTAGATAAAAGCTTTAGAGAATTGTGCATTTGATAGAACTAACAAACATGAGAAAAAATATTGTAAACGAATTATGCATAAATGCAGTGTTCTAGTTCATTTATTTTTTTTACGCATTTCCGGAACTATGGACAAGACTGAACTATTAAAAAAAAAAAAACGGTTTTATTGTAAGAGTAAATTAAGTTCGACACTTTTTGGCGCAACAATGGCAACAATTTGTTTCTTCTTTTCAATTTAACTAAAGCAACCAATCCAAATTTGTAACTCCTAGGAATATATTTGCAAATCAATTTTTTCAAAAAATGAAAATAATGCAATGCCAATCTGTTAATATGTACAATGAACCCAACAAAGTGCTTTCTTGATGAGTTGAATAAAATCAGTTTGCTTAGTTGAATCATTTTAATTTTTTTTTCTCTCTCAAAAACTGAAATTACACTGGTGAAAAACATACTAAAGTGGCGTAAGTATCACCGTTAAAATATTTTTCTGGAATATTTTTAAACTTAAACATTCTGAAGCTAGGGGCTTAATTAAAAAATTTCAACGACTGAATTCTATAATAATATATAATTAACTGAATTTTTCTGCAAACGAATGAATTCCGGTGAATTCTACGGCGAGTTCATTCAAATATGTGAGATAGTGGTGAATAGTTTCTGCTGGCAATTACTGCAATATTTATATTTTGTGTAACAAAATTGTAAATGTTTTTTTTAATAAAAATTAATTTTATTTACAATTTTGAGCGATTTTCTATCGAAAACAATCGGAAATATTGAAAAAATAATAAATTAAAAAATATTGCGGTTATCATAACCTCACTTTATTAAATTGACACATTTCATTTTATTCACACGAATTCACCGAACTCATCAATAACCACTCGATTCAAAAGTGTGAATTTACGTGAATTCCTGTGAATTTTTTTGCCGTATTAAGCCCCTAGTTCTGAAGCGTTGCAAAAGCGATGACATTTCCTGTAATTTGGTGTAAGAAAAATTGACGAAACAAAGAATACCATTTTCAACATAATAAAAAATATTTCAAATGGTGTCAACTGTACATCAAAAAACCACCAGAGAAACAACACGGTTCAATATTCTATAATGTAAGCCTACCAGATTTTTTCCGGGTCGATTTGGTCTAGTAAAATTCAGACTTTAAAAGTTTTGAGAATCTAATTTTTTTTATCAAACAGCTGAACAAGTTTCATCAGTTTTTAGCCATACAAAAGTACAAATTCTTTGAAATTAATGTGAAAAATTCACATTTTTATTGAATCCGAGAACCTATGTCGGACGATTTAGAGACCGAGTCGATTAATATTTAAAAACATTTTCTTGTAAATTTTATTTCTCATGGTTAGAAAATTTTTTATCTAAAAAAACAAAAAACAAAAATAGGGCACATTTGAACCGTTGAGAAATATAGATACCTTCATTAAAGTTAACCATAAAACTGCAACATGTCCATACATTTTTTGTATGGTTCATTTATCTTGTACTTTTTATTTCTACTTGAGAAATAATCTTGTACTTTTACGCATTTCGTTATCAAAATAAGAAATAGTATATGCAATACTCACAATTACTATAATAATTAACAAAGTTTCCTTAAAATCATTGCTCAGTTAAAATTGATAAAGTAGTCACATCAATTGTATTTGGAAAAAATGAAAGCCTCAATAGTTTTAGTGTTGTTTTCACTTCGATTGTGTTATTCAACTCCGCCGTCGTGTATATTATTTGATGATTCAACGAATTCAGTAGAGTTTTACTGTGAGAACTTCAATGGAAGTGTACCCAAAAGTTGTACAACTTCAAAAAACATGCATTCAAATTGGGAGTCAGTGATTGGAGGATGTGATATTGAATTTATTTCGGAGACAATAAAAACGGTGAACAATTCAAATCAACGACACTCAATTGATATTTCATATTCAAAATATGTAAAATTGAGTTCGCTTAATATCGAAAACACGCTTTAAATGAATGTGGTTGAAATCAATGTGTCGCACAATCAATTATATGAAGTACCAAATATATTTTTGGATTCATTTCATGAACTCGAAGAGATCGATTTGTCTTACAATCATCTAAAAAAGTTGAATTATATTCATTCGAAGTTTTTTATAAATTGCAAAAGATCAAGCTATCAAATAACCACATAGAAGACATTGACGTGGATGCATTTTCAAATTTTAGACAATTAAAACATTTGGATTTGTCCAGCAATTGAATTAAAACTTTCGATCATTGGCGTTTTTTAAGTGAATTCAATGTCGGTTTACATCTCGAAAATAAAACAATTCAAAAACTCAGCAGCTATGATCATGAATTCATTCCAGAAAGTGTTTCAATAATAATTTCATGGTCAAATGTTGAAAGATTCAATCACAGCAATGAAATCCCTACTACCGTGCTAGATGGTGTCGACACGAGTGGACGGATTTTTAAATTTATTTGAACGACGCCATGTTACTATACTTGTCCATTACAACGTACATGTAACAGAAGAAACACACAGTCCATGTCCTCGCTAGTGGACATAAACGATTTGAACCGTCAATGTGAACTAGATCAAGTATAGAACTTTACATGGGATCATATACGATGAATATGGATTACACAGTCTGTTTCAAAATACCGTCACCAATGTCGACACCATTTGACATCAAAATTTTGACAATAAAAATATGTGTTATTTGTGTTGTCGTTTCATTGCTGTGGATTCAATATATACTACACGCCGTTTCGTTTCGTCAGGAGTGCCAGTTATGAAGGACTTCTTATAGCTGCAAACGGAAAATTTGAAATTCATTGCGATAAAGAAAGTTTCAAAAACATCGAAACACTTTGGATCGAAAATACACAAATTGAAAATGTTTCGATAATACTAGACTGCCTTGGACCATCGATTTAAACATTGTTTGTGAATAACAATTTCTTGGGTGAACTTAATCAAACCGTATTTCAACGATTCACTAATTTACAATGGTTTCACCTTTCCAACGCGAGTTTAGTGAATTTTGATTTCAGTATCATGAAGAAGAGTAAACAATTAGAAGTGCTTGATATTTCATTGAATAACTTAACGCACGTGAATGATGCATCAGTTTTGAATACTTTCGATTATTTTGATATCAGTAATAATCAACTGAATGATACAATTGAAGTAATTCAATATTTACCCGAACTGTTATATGTAGATCTTTCTGGTAATTTTATTGGAACTTTAAATGAGACACATTTTCAGACCGGTTCAAATTGGAGAACTTTGGATTTAAAAAATACCAACTTGCACATCACCAAGTTTAATCCATTCAAGAAACTACGAAATTTAGTAACGCTCGATATTTCACATAATAATTTGGAAAATGTTAATTTCGACATACTATCAATTACTTTAAAACAATTATCTCAATTTTATGCTTCTAATTGTAAAATCAAATCTGTTTCGCAATTAGATCATTAGATCTTTCGGGCAATATTGCCGGTGAGCTAAATGCAAAGGAGCTTTCCTATTTTGATATACGTGGAGTTCAAATATTTTTCACTAATGGCGACACTAATAACTTGTATTTCACTGTAAAACTGAAGGGATTATAAATTAATCTTTTTGGATTGTTTTAATAAAAAAACCAAAAGGATTAAATTCTAATCCTGAACGTACGTGGGAGCATACCATAAAACTCTTGCTTGCTCAAGCAGTTTTTTCTTTGGCTGCTGCTGTTGCTCGCATTGCTCAAAATTTCAAAAAAAAAATCACTAATTAGCTCAAATAACTTTTTCGCGTTGAGATATATTAAATCAGAGTAGAAATAAAAAAAAATATTCGTCTTCTGTGGTTTCGAACTCTTGACCGCAACTATTTGGTATGGTAAAATTCGGCACGTCAACTGATAAAGCCAACGAGTTTCTTATTGAACAACACGCTATAGTGACACACATCGTATGACTCGTATATGAACAGCGTGCACCTACTATGCTGTTTATCGTACACGCTGTTTATATACGAGTCATACGATGTTGTTTATTCTTTTTCTCGTCATTTCATTAAAAGGCGCAGAAATGGTGCGGGCACCTTTCAAAAGGCGCCGATTGTTCGAACGGGACGGCATTCAAGAAATTGACCTTCAATTCATTCCAACTCAGATTCAAAGTATATACTTGAACTGTAATAAACTTACAATAAAATATTAGCCGTTTTCTCGCACTCTCTGATTTGGAAATCGACAAAGATTGTTTATCTTATGAATATATAACGGAGTTCAAACGTAATTTTACGGGTTTAACTTTTTTCGAAGATACATTTTCACAGCGGAATAATATCGATTGTGGTCGTAGTAATCAAAATATAACAAAAATTGATTTAAATACACCACTATAATTAGATTAGAGCATGTGACATCAACCTTTGTAGCCAGTGAGAGCTCATTTGATGCCAACATATCAACGGAACCCAGCGTCTATGCTGATCCAACAGAACCTAGCATCGCTCAAAATGCATCATCAATTGAAGTTTCATATCCGTTGACAACTAAAAAAATATACTTCAACAACTATGAATATATCGACTGAATCGAATGTTCGTGATGTTATGCCAAATATAACAAGCACACCTGGAATTACAACAGATACGACCCCGATATCCTCAACTGCATACATAATTGTTATTGTCGTTTTGATCGTCGTTATCCTCATATTTTGTGTTTGTGCAGTTTATTTTTTAAAAGTGATTCAAAACACAACTAAATGGAGATAGAGTATATAGCGGCCACAAACACCATTTATATTCAATAAGAGATTGTATTGTTTAATCATTGTTTACAACACCAACATTATTTGATATTTTAATAAATTCAATTTATTTGTATTCTGTACACCGGCTCATTACGTTTATTTTCACTAATCTCCGAGCTATTTCAACTAATTTAGCTCTCTCAAAAATTCTTAAATTGGTTAAAAGTTATTATTTTAACATGAATTTGACAGTGAAGTCCATATCGTGAGTATCGAAATAACTGTTTAAATATGAATATTGATATTAATTTTCAGTCAGGATAATAATTGTAAGTTTGCGAAAATATAATGAGCATCACTCAAAGTTCGGCTAACATGAATTAGCCAGCTATTTGGTAGTTACACCAATGGTGCAACACCACCATTTACGAGAAAAACTTTGCCAAATAGCGATCAAAATTACAAAATGATCTCTTATTTCATGAATCGTTCTTTTTATTGTCTTCCAAATTTGAATACAAATCATGACTATTTTCCATAACATGAATGTAAATATAGAAAATATCCATGTGATAAGCAGTATATGTTTAGTTTAATCGGACGGAGGTGTTTTCAATTCAACAGCATATGCACTACTCCAGTCTCGTTCGAAGACACTGGCTAAATCATTGCGTATCGACGGCACAGTCTCATTTCGGTCTGATCGTTCCTCCAATACTAGTCCAATCCCAGCCGTAGTGACAAAGTAATCGGCCGACCAATTTGATGTTCCAATATAAGCCGTATTATCAGTAACCATGAACTTATTGTGATTGACGCGTGTGAATGGAATTCGCGATTGATCATCTGTTGCTGGGCAAATGAATCGTCTCTGAAATGGCATCGAACACGTTTTACCCTCTGAAAGTAATTCAATTTTGACGGAATCTTACCACTTGAATGTCAACACCAGGATATGAGTTCGAAATGACCTTCAGTGAATTCAAGAAGAAATCTTGAGCTGGTCTTGAATGTTTCCACCATGAAATCAATAGCTTTACCGACACACCTCTTTCGATTGCAGCCGCACGCAGTGCATTGTCGATTATTGGCCAAAATCTACAAAAACAATTCAAATCAAATGAAATGGGATCTTTTTTTTTGAGAAAATGTTGACTAAACGTACTTTGGTCTTGCCGTATATTCAAACATGGGTATAAAGTCCATCACCGAGATATGAATGAATTTTTTAGCATTTTGAATCACATTTACAATGGCATTGATGTCCTGCGATCTACCGTCGGGGCTCATTGGTGGCGGTGAACTCTGAAATAATCGCCGATTAGTGAATTCACGAGTGAAAAAAAATATGGTTGCTTTACCGAAAAAAAATGTGCTCATTTTATATTGATTATTGAAACCGACTAGAACTGGATTCGAAGCATTTATCTTTGTACTATACTCGATTGGCCAACTCTTTGGAATTACTGCATCCTTTTCGCCCATGTCCCAGTATACATTGAAAATCTATGAAACGTCATCAACGAGACACGAACAATCGGTTATCAATACTCCAAGTTCTTTAACCTATACAAAATACGAATCAAAATGAGTGAAATGAAACAAATTAGTGATAATTTATAACAGTAACTCATTCGAGTGTCGTTCAGCGCGATAATTTTCGACTATACATCGATTGTCAAACCTGAGTTAGTGCTTTCCAATCCGTGTTGGCACTTCCAACATACATATGCTTTCCATCAACAATCCATAATTTTGTGTGCAGTACACCGCCACCAACTAATTTTGGAAAGTCTAACGATCGAACTTCAGCTGCTTTTTTCTCCATCAATTCTTCAGTATCCAAATTTGCTGAGACATCTGACTTTTGACTTTGAGCGATACGAATTTGAATGCCGTTTTTTGTGCCTGCCGACAATAGATTTTGGAAAATACTTTCACCCTGCCACGCTGACGAATGATTATAAGACACGGCTCCACTTAAATTCCAATAATATGAACCGATATCTATCGTTTTATTGGCCAACCTAATGAGACGTAACCAAGCGTTGTACGTTGACTGAAATAGTGGACTTCCATCGGCATAAACCATACCCTCCGGAATAGTTTCAACCAATTCAATACTATTTGAGAGAGAAATGAATACATTTCAATTTATAGAAAGAATTTGAGAAAAAAAATGATTCTTACTTGCAAGAGCTTAAGCATATATTTGGTGCTTCTTTATTGAATCGGGCATCAAATGTCTTATTTTTATAAACGCTCAATGTACCATTTGAAATGAATAGAAATATCGCCGCTAACGCCACGACGATGGCTAATATAAGCACGAGCACCCAACATAATTTGCGATGTTGATTGAAAAAATTGAATTTCATCATCGAAAAAAAATTATGAATTTGATGGTTTCAGATTATAAACTTCTTGACTAAACTAAGGTTAATTGTGATCTATTTGATAAGCTCTTTTTTACTGTTCTTCTAGCTGGTGCAATTGATTAGTTTATCTTTTTTATTGTAGCACAATTTATTTAGAGATAACGTAATTTAAAAACCATCATTGAAAATAAGATAATTTTTATAAGTATATTCTCACACACGCTTCAATCATTGTTAGCAAGTCATTAATTTTTGTCTTATTTTTTGAATCCTTAATCTTATTTTCATATTTGCGTTGACATTTTTGCAAGGGGAAAATCGGTACTGAAATACTAAATATACTCAGAAGTATTGAAAAGTACCGAAAAGTACCGAAACGTATCAAAACATACCAAAACGTACTAAATAGGTATTCGTTTCAAAAAAATAGTGAATAATTTTTTCATGTTTTCGACTGTCTTTTTGGTGTTACATGGCAAGCTTGTATGAAACTCTCGGAGACTTGGTATAGTGCACAAAAATATCGAAAAAAAAATTCACTTTTTTTGTGCATTATACCGAGTCTCCGAGAGTTTCATACAAGCTTGCCATGTAAAACCAAAAAGACAGTCGAAAACACGAAAAAATTATTCACTTTTTTTTAAACGAATACCTATTTGGTACGTTTTAGTACGTTTTGATACGTTTCGGTACTTTTCGGTACTTTTTAATACTTCTGAGTATATTTAGTATTTCAGTACCGGTTTTCCCCTTGCATTTTTGTAAAGTCAGCTAATAGTAAGATAAACTTCAAGACAGAGTCGTGCTTAGTGACAAAATTGATTAACTATCATAATTTTTTATTGTAGCTAATTAGTAAAGCCTTATTATTCCAAATATTTTTGATAATCTTAAGAAAACAAAAAATGAAAATCGCATTGACGCAACAACATATCAGGGTCAAAACTATTTGAAAGATGCAAAAAATGAACTATTTTTTACAAAATTCTTATAATTATTTACAACTATTGAATTCAAGCTCGACGCAATGGTTTAGTTTTGTCAAATTCACGCTTGCTTTCTTATATTATTTTTGGGCGGTAAGAATAATACCTTAAACTTTAGTTATTTTCATAACTGCTAATTTTAATCATAGCTTCTCTGAGAACATACAGATGTTAAAATAAATCATACTATCAAGTAGTATATTTTGGGGAAACATAAAATAAATGTGTGTCTGCAGCGAAATAGTGGTTTTTGCAGGAATATCTCTTCAAATTATTCTGTTATAAACACTTGTATTGCTGCAGACTGAAAACTCCGCAAAATATACCATTTGATAGTATGATTTATTTTAACATCTGTATTTTCTCAGTTATATAAGTCTTAACTAAATATAATCATAATCATTTATCATAATTATCAATTTGCCGAACTGTGATTTTTCATCAAATATTGAAATTTATTATTTGTCGTAATTCAAAAATGTAAAAAAAGGAAATGGTACTGGATCTTAAAGAAGTTCCCAATCCTCTGCATGAGGTAAGTAACCCTTGGTTTGAAGGCATGCTCCATGGATTAAAAATTTTTTGTTTGTGAAAAAACTGTAGGCCTAGGGTGAAAAGTATCCAACCCTTGTTTTTACCGAATTTCATCATGATTAAAAGTGCCAATTTGGTAAGTTACAAACTGACGTAAAAAATGTAATAGAATAGAATAAGCTGATGTGATTTTAAGTTCAACCTCTGATATTACGTTGTTTTAAACAGTCAATATATCGATTCTATCAATATTGATCTATTGATGCTGTAAATGATATTAAAATAAACAATATCACGCGTGAGAGTCAATAATATTGGAGTTTGTGTAGTTGACCAAATTTCACAGCCAAAATTTTTTAACAAATCGATAAAAACAATGAAAAAGGTATGGCCACTCCTTGCTCCAATGAGCCCATCTAATATGCGACGTTATATAATACGATGTACACGAATTGACGCTGTTCGGTAATATAAAGCCCTCAAAAAAAATATTATGATTGTTTGAAGTGAAAAGTGCCGAGTTATTATCATCGTTAATATGTGTGGCGCGCGTGTTCACTGCGGTCATAATGGAATACAATCAAAAATTGGTATTCGTTATGCCAATGCTGATGATGTTTTGACACTTTTTTGCCCGGTCAGAGTGCTGGTGGTGGTGGTTGTGGTGCCGGTAACCAATTTTACTTTTTCCTTTGCCATTATTAAGATACCGATCGTTTGTCTCTTTCGTGGTGCTGCTACATTTTCGTATATTTTACTCGAAATTTTATTTAGAAAATTGGTTTGCACACACGAGGTGTGGTCGTAGCCAATGCATACAAGCAACGGATTTTGATGGTGTTGTTCGCCGCATATTCAACCGACTCAATTGAATGACTCTCGAAACCGGCACATAAATATTGTCGCATAATATGACGACCGGGGCTACTGTGCTCTCGTAATACACTCTATTGAATGAGCGTAATTTTATTTATACAAAATAGATAGAATATTTTCCGATATTTTCTATTCCTTACGCATGTGGAAGCTAATGAAAACGCTTAATGGTACTCCAGTGCTATCTGAAGGCTTTTATAAATCTGACAAATAATAATAATTTGTTGCGAAGTAATCGAAAATAAAATAGATACAAACGTCAAAATGTGCATTGTTACAAAAAATAATCCGACTTTAAATTAACTGCTTTGAAAAATTGCGTGAAAGAGAGAGAGAAAATAGAAATTTCTTCAAACGAAATAGTCAATTTTCATACAGCGTTTGTGTGCCATACACATTTGCCATAACTTATGTTTAGTGCATGTATATTGTCGTTGTGGCTAAAAGACACACCCAACTATTGCATGACATCTACAATGTATTAGTCACTTCAATACAATGTGAAGGAAATATCGTATCATATAATCGGCCTCTGGCTCGAATCAACTTTGCTTCTATTTTAAGCGGGCACATCATTTGAAACAAAAGAATTTCTTCAAAATTAATGTGAAATCGATGATATTTGTAGCTCATTTAAACGGAATCAGTCAACACATTACGCTAAACGTTTTGATCGATCTTCTTACATGATTTTGACAATATTTCTCGATTTTATGCAGTTTTTTTTATTAGCTGATTATTTTTCGTCAGTTTTTCCATCAACTTTTGGTCTTATCTTTTTTTTTCAAACTCTCCAAAACATTACCAATGTGCTGAATTGTAGATTTTCTTTCGAAAGACCTTTACATTACCTTTAGTTATATTAGCCTTACCTTATCAAATCTATAGATAAAAATGATTTTATATTAGAAAAATTATATCAGAAAAAAATGCAAAATTGTAGTAACAAATGGCAAAAGGATAGAATATCCGTTTTTTTTACATAACAACCTTATCTTGTAAATGTCACGGAAATGTCATCGCCTTAATAATGTTCCGTATGTTTTTTTTTGCTCTGTTAATAATGTTGTTGGTTATAAAATGTGCGATTGTTTACGCTTAATAAAAACCTTTGCGTCAAATTGGAACGTGTGCAAAGCCATATTCAATTTGGTTGCCTCATTAAATGTCGAGACACACGGCAAATGAAACGATATTTGATGGAATGAATGCATCTTGTCTTGGATTTGTTCTGCATAATATAAAATAGGTGTTAAAATGGTGAAAATGACGCGTATGATAGAAATATGATGAGTTGGAGTCGGCTGGTCGATGGAGGACTCCCTTTTTTCCCGTTTCAAATTGTCTATTATGCATCATGAATCAGCAACAAATAACCCGATTAAGTGCGACGAACCATATAAACATCAATTTTTATGTGCATTATGTGCATGGAACAACAACAGTGATATGATGTCCTAATATCTAAGGCACGCGTCCCATTTTTATGAAGCGTCTGAACTTTTTAAAAGCACTTAAAAACGTTAATAGGACACGTTAACACCTATTTCAAACATGTCAATCAATTTGCCCCGAATGATTGGCAACGCAATAATCATCATCGCGGATGGTTATCATAAACGTACGTAATGGCGCGCTTAATGCGGTCTATTACAATAGTTTCATTTTAATATGGACATTTTATCGGTCGTTATTTGGATCGATTTTAATCATTCAATAGAACAAGGAAAACACGTATTTTTCACATGCATTGCAATAAATTACTTCATTAAATCAAATAAATTAAACATTTCTATAGTTAACAATTAAGTTTTTAATTAAAATTCTGAAGACAATTTATCAACGCTTTCAACAATGTAAAACGTTATTTCAGTCTGTCATTTTAATTATAGTGCTTCAAAACAATGCTATCACTTTCAAAAACGAATCGTCCTTCGATTAAAGAATATTGTTTAAAATGTCTTTTTAGATACGGAGCTCACATTTTGGATTTTTTTCGAAAAATTCAGCGGATTCATTTATGGACTTTTTAAACTACCATATTTCGTTATAAAAAGTAGAAAGTTTGGGGATCACATTTACCATGAAAAAACAAATGTTTTTGTAGAAAATGAAAGTCACAAGCCCCTCTGCTAGAAATGCTTTTTGTAGGATTTTCAGGACCAGTTGAATTTATCTATTTTTTATATTATTCCATGGTTCTTGAGTAAAATTCATATGTTTCGAAAATATTCGCATTGACTTAATATTTCAACAATACCAAGCAACAAATTAATTTCATATTGCACTCTGCTTATTTAACGAATTTGCCATCGAGTGTATGTATGTTGTTTAACGCTTGAAAAATATTCGCAACTTGCATGGTGTTTTAAATAAGATCTGAACACACAGAATATATGGTTCGTGGTATCGAAACTACTGCAACTGAACTGAGAATTCTTTTTGCCACAACCGTCTAACAAGCAGATTTTATCACAAATATCATTTTTCAAGTGATCATGGGAGGCCCTTTCATTGTAATATATTTTTTCAGTCAATAAATTATTTCAAGGAAACAGCTATTTATTTGTTCAGTAAGTGATCCAGAATTAAGTTTTCGATAAAGCTTCGGATTGAATTTTCACCGTGTTTGTATTGTTTATATTCCGCTCAAAATGATTGGAATTGAGTGAATGCCATATAAATGACCGTGGTAATGTCACCAAGGTTTGCATATTATATTTCGATCAACGGATTAGTTGTTTCAATTTAAATCAAGAATAAACGAAACGACGGTAATTGCCAAATGAAAAAGATTCAAACGACAAAAGACGAAAAATCGGTCAATGATAATCAGTAGATGTGAGATGTCCAATGCGCACTTTCATTAAAATCATGTAATTTGCCATAAAGTCAAAGTCATCCCTTGGGCCCATCCTTTTTTCTCTCTTGTCTACTTCGTTATTCGACACAGGGTACGACAAAAAAAAATACTACGCGGACTCTTTCGTTTTGAACAAACACATAAAGTCAACAACCAATTATTCGCGACTCATATAAATTTGTACGAGCAAACGAATCCATAGAATGCACACATTGGCAAGCATATCATCGGTTGGCCAAGTTGGCCATTCTATAAAAGGATATTAACAGGATAATGGTACATAAAACCAAATGGAGGAACAAAAACAAAAAATAACAATCGGCCAATCAAACCATGTTGGCTGCATTTAATGCCGAATTTGACATGATGCATGTGTGTGGGTGTTCTGCCCCATAAAGGTATGCCGACATCGACAATAATGATGACAACGTATAAATGTTGTTCACATGTGCGCGCTCATTCTATCGAATTGTCTTCTGCACAATATATTTGAATATGCGCGAGCGCATTTTGATTTTCACGCAATGAACCAACAGCCCGCAGTGCAAACAATATATTTATTATATAAAACGCGAATGATACACATTTGAATTCCACAAAAACGAATCCAAATAAATACGCCGCGAAACGGTCGAAGGCATTTCAGTGTTCAGGTAACCGTTCAACGATCAATTTCAATCGCAAACACACACAATTTATAAATCAACCATTTTTTTATTCGAATTTCATTGATTTAACCTTGTTTGATACTTTTTTTGTAACTAATAATTTGATTAAAATTATTTGCGAAAAATATTCACGAAAAAGACGAAATTTAAGTTATGTGTATACAGTTTGTATAATTCTTTTGTTTTGAAATACGAAATAAACGCATAAAATCTAATTGGATTAAGCATTTTTCCCTCTTCAATACAAATGAGATTATCATAATGCTTGTGTTCGGCCGGAGAAAAGAAGGCAACGATAGAGATAGAGAGACATAAATAGAGAATGAGTCGCTTTTTATGGGTATTTGATGGGGAATAATTTTTTTAATTTTATAAAAAAAAAAAAGAAATACTTGGCACGAAAAATGCAACTTTTGAAATGTTCAAGAGTTGAAAACATACAAAAGAGAAAAAAAGTTTCATATTAAAATTTGAATGCTTAAAAAAGTTTTTTTTTTAAATTTTGTTTATAAAAAAAATGTTTATCGGTTATCTGTTGATTCAGTTTTTTATTCGAATAGTGATCATCATCAATGAATCATTGATTGCAAATTTAATTATTTTTTTGTGTGTGCAATATTCCAAAGTTCATTCATTTTTGTTTCAACTCATTGTTTGCGATCTAAAAATGAAGTTTTGCAAAAAACAAAAAATTACGCAATTCATGTGTTTTTTTTTTTTTTGAAAATCTTCGATTGCAATGGCGTGCAAAATCATTGAAGGTATTGATAATAATGCGTAAATTGAATATGTGAGATATTTAAAAAAAAACGTATTTTTGTTGTCTGTTGTTATATTTAGATCGGTAATGTCGTCAATCCCAAAAATGGGATTAAATCGAGTATCATGCGCATTCATACACGGTAACCGACAAAATGTGCTATACTATTGAATTCATTGAAGCATAAATCCCTCTGTTGAAATTCAATGCGCACTGTTGCTGTTTGTTCGATGTGTGTGTTTTTTCGAATCGAGAGCGAATGAAAAACGTGTGCCATGTCCATCAAAATCAAAACCAATAAAATTAACACTCGATGGTGTAAAATGTAGAAGTGTACCGAAGTGTACTCAATTTCAAATTGAATTTCCTTTTCAATCTCATTTTCAAATTGTCAACACACAGCGATTAGGAAATTGATTCGTTGTAATATCATTTATAAATTCGAATTTTCTGTGAAATTTAAAAAAAACGGCACCCAGAACCTCACCCACCCGCGCAAACATAGATACTCACACACCCGCTCGCTATCTCTGTGTGCGTTAATTTTCTGCATTTTCGTTATCGTTATTTATTGCCTAATTAATGCATTCATTAGGCTGCTTGCAGTAATCGATTCCCATTGCTAAATGTGTATTTAAAAATTACCTTTCGGTTATCTCATGAGCGTGTCCATGTATGAAATGAATGTGAATAAAAAAGAAGAAGAATAGTAATGAAAAAAAAAAAACGCGAAACGACGACATTCGACGAAATGAATGGCACATTCTCTTGCCTCTATTACAATGAATTCCGAATAGTAAATATTATCCATTGAGGTGCGGCCGGCTTTCATGATGATTGCCTTATGTTCTATATATGTTTGTTCTTCTGTGTCGCATTCGACCTTTTACTCACTCACAGCACTCGTACTAACTAATGCTCTATACGCGCTGTTATTATTTCATCGTTGTCAGCTACTTTTCAAAGGTTTTAGTTTCACTTCATTTCGCATTGGTCGTGTATTGTCATTGTTGCCGTTTTCGAGTATTGAATCAGATAGAGCATAGAGAAAAGTTTATTTTTTATCTCGTTCCATGTGAACGCATTACGAGTAAAAAAAATCGTTGTCATTTCAACCGATCAACGGCGATCATCAATTTTGTCTGACTGTTTGTCATGTTTTGTCTGACATTTTTTTTGTGCGAAATTTTTAAATTTAATTTAAATCACATTTTCAAGTGTCACTTTGGCCAAATTTCAGCGTTGACGATAGTACCGGATAATATGTGAAGCATATCGTGAACGAGCCTGAAAGTTGTGCTGAACCTTTACGATATAATCGTAATTAAAAATAAAGGTGAGCAAATTTTCAGGTGTGTTTAAGATATGCCATTTGCAACCTTAACGACATTGGTCACAATCAAATGGATATTAACGGTAACGATGATATGGATGCGTGCATTGACACAGACATGACATTGGATTTGTCATTTACGTGACCAACATACAGTTTTAAACCAAATTATGTATACTATTGTTCACATCTTAGAATTTGCTTTTGACCTGTAAACAATTCAACGAGGTGAGCAAATTTTCAGGTGTGTTTAATATTATAATTCATTATGTGAATGATTTGATATCAATGGCAAGTGAAAAAATAAATGTGAAGATTTTTTTCCATTTTTATAAATTTTTCATAGTGATCAACTCGACTTTAATGATAGAGATTTTTACCGAAAAAAATCCACTAGTTTCACATTATAGATGAATTTTATTCAAAAACAAAGTTAAACTTAAATGATTTTTTTTATTTTAACAATTTTTTTTCTCTTTCAAATAAATTAAAAATAAATTCGATAACTAACGAAAAAAAAAAACAAAATTTGGTTTTATTCAGAATTCGACAGAGTTTTAGGCACAAAATATCTATAGATGCTAATCACATAACTTTTGCGTGCGATCCAATGAATCCATGATTCGTCGCTTTGGCTGATTGTGGTTGGTTGTTGACCTCGTTTCACATATGCTACAGCTTCTTTTTCCAATAGTTCACGATCACGTTGCTTTTGCGCTTGCAGAAAATTTCGTTGTTCGTTTGTCAATTGCTGAATTTGTTCGCTTATCGATTTAGTATCATCTCGTATCACAACAAACTCTTTGTTTATATCCGCCAATAGATCATTGCGATTGTAAAAACTAAACGCTGTACCGCAAATACCAAGAAGTGCACCTGTGTGGTGAAAAAAACCAAGGGTATTGTTACGATTTGAAATTATATCTTCAAAGGACTTTATGAAGAAAGTACGATAAAAGCGAATAAAAAAATCATAAAAATGATGAATCATTTTAGTACCTACTAACGATCCAACAATTGACCAATACTTTGCTGAGTTTGTATGAATTTTCTCTTTTTCATGTGATGTTTTTATAGCTGATTGCATCAATATGAAAAGATCACGTTCGGCTTTATCAAGCAAATTGAATTCCTCAGTTTTCTGCTTTTCTCTGCTGGACACCTTTGGAAGTAAATTCATCGTCAATGTAACAAAACGAAATTTATTCAACGTCCTTTCAGAAAAACAAAACTTCTCACCTCAATTTCTCTTCGAATCATCTCCAAATACCGTGGATCGCCCTTTTGACAATTTGCCTGATCGGCATAGCACACTTGTAATTCGTATCGAATGTCATTGAGTTCTTTGCTAACATCACGACGCAATTGTTGAGCTTGATTCAATTTGTCTTGCAGATCTTCAACTTGTTTATGTGCAATACGAACCTCGTTTGTGTGTGAAATTTCATCGTACCAATTGAAAAATGCATCCCACTGTCGCCGAAACAATGACCTTCCATTATTGATGATGGTCTGTGACACTGGTGTCAATTTACTGGTTTCACTGAGTAGTGCAGTGATTTTTGGCAGAATTGATGGTGATGCTGGTGCATTTGACGATGGTTTCTGAGTGCTGTACTCGCACAAATTTATCGAAACAGTTTTTCTGCATATTAGAGTCTGATTTGAGCTTAAAATACGAGTACTATACAATCTATTCACACTTCTATAGTTTGCCATCCGTCCCAATCCATAATAATTTCGTATCAATTGATTCGCTACGTTTATTGACATTTAAATAGAAATCCTTTTAGCAATTTTAATTGAATTGAAATACCGTTTGAATGTCACACCAAAATTGAAAAATTTAGTATTAAATTGTGCAGGCTTATCGTTGGCGATAAAGCAAATGACATTTTCAACGTGCGGCTTTGGAAATTTGTTTACCATTGAAATGACATATTGTGTTGTTTTGAACTTTCAAATGGAAACACGACTAGAAGACATGACATGAAAGTATCGACATTTTATCCTAAACTTTATTCGATTTGGTGTTACATTGCTCTCTTTTTTTTCTGGAAAATGAACAAAATTTAAAAGAAAAAAAAAACAAGCAAAAAAAATCGAATTGCATGAGTAGAAAAACGATTTGCATCAAGTGAATGTGCGTGACATGAATTGAACGTATCCAATGAAAATGTCAAAAACGAGTAAAATTGTGTGCTGTGTGTATCGGTTAGCTGTCAAATGAATGTGATGTTGTACATGTACGCGCGCACGTGTGTGTGTGTGTGTGTGTATGTATTGGTGGGTCCGAGTTTGTGTGTTTATGCGTGACAACTCCTAGTTAAAAGTTGGCGTTTGAAATGCGAATAACTCACATAGACCGTATTTGGCACTGGTAAGTTTTATATAGTGAATTAAATCATTTCAATTTGTTCGGTTCATATGATAATTTCCATTATTATATTGTAGAGAAGAAGCAGCGCTCGACACTTAATTCGACGTTAAATTCCAAAGACGAAAAATCAAGCGATTTAACTCTCAAGTTTCCGTTGCGTGTGCATTTCAAACATTGTGAATAATCGTAAGTGTAAATATGTTTTTCATTTGAATTGCCAAACAAAAAAAAAATTCAAACCAGTTCGCAGTTCGATTGAAGGCCATACCAGTTAGAAAATCAATCAAAAATTCAATTAAAGTTGCTCTGTGCCCAAAATTCGAGAGCATATCGAGTATATGTATATATGGTAGGCACGATGACCCCAGTGCTTAGATTAATCAATTTAATTAATTGCTCCATTTATATGATGGAACGATACGTGAAATGTATATTCATATTTGGTCAGTAATGTTGTCATGTGTGTCGTATTCTTTTTCTGTCTCTTTTATTGTCATTCATTTAGGTCCGTGATCCGTTTTTGCAATGGCATCATCAAGATATACACATGCGATTGTGTGTCGGATACCGTTGTCGTTTCGTACGCGCGGCGAAATTGATTTGGAAGAAGCAAAACGTGAACATGAAGCATATGTAAATTTATTACGTGAATTGGGTTTGGACGTTATCGAATTGCCGCCGGATGAGAATTTTCCCGAATGCACATTTGTCGAAGACACAGCGGTCATATGCAATGGCATTGCATTGATTACAAAACCGGGCCAACCAAATCGTTCCAAAGAAACGGAAAATATTCGAACAGTTTTCAAAAAAGAATTAGATATTCCAATTGTTGAAATTGCTGATCCAAAAGCCAAATTAGACGGCGGCGATGTTTTATTTACGGGAAAAGAGTTTTTTGTCGGTTTATCGCCATGGACAAATGAGGCGGGTGCCAAAGCGGTAGCGGCCGCATTTCCCGAATATCCATGCGTTCCGATTAAAGTTACCGAAGAACATCATCTCAAGTATTATATTTCGATGGCCGGTACGGATCTATTATGCGTTGCCAATACGAAAGAATCGCAAGAAATTTTACGACGCATCGAACGCGAAGCAACTTTTTCATACCAAACGCTCACATTGTCCGAAGCAAGTGCGGCCAATGTGCTATTTATCAATGGCACATTAATACATCGGGCCGTACAAGATTGTCCCATTTCGTCGGCGGTCATTTCGGAAAAAATCGACGTTCCACGTCAAACGTTGCAATTTTCAGAATTAGGCAAATACTCAACTGGACTTACTGCATGCTCAGTTCTGCTGCGACGCACCAAATATATTCGAAATCTTTAAGAGTAACAAAATAGTTCAACAAAATCTTCCACATTTTGGAGTGTGTATTTTTTGATTTGGACGGAAGATTGTTATCTTTCAATGAAATCGCGTTCAAAAGCACCAAAGAGATTTTTTTTTCGTTTCTATGATATAGTTTTTTTTTCGTTCTTGACAAAATTCAACCAAATTTAATTTGGTTTTAAACTCGAATTAAATGAATAACAATACAACGCAATTTTGTCCAACGAAATACACACTCCATAGATTTTGTTCGTGCAACTCACAACACGTACAATTCTATATTCAATTCATACAAATAATAGTTTAAATGATGTTATTGCAATGAATACAAAATCCACAAATGCCATGAATTTTACTGGATTTTGCTTCATTTTTTTTTGGATGCGTACTCACCAATTTTCAGCGATCAAATTTTTCTAAATTATTGGTTTTAAGTGTGGGGGATGTGTAAAATATTCTGTTTGGAAATGTACGTACAAATATTTTTTATAGAAAATTTACCCTTTTTTTACCACAATTTTGCCAAATGGGTGTTCATTTTCTCAAAAAATATTTGTACACACACTTCCGAACAAAATGTTGTACACTAATCTACAGACTTAATCAAAAGGATTCGATCGAAAAACTTTGATCGCGAAAAATATGTGAGTGGATCGTGAAGTTTTTCTCTGAGTCTTGTACTCGGAGACATTCAAATTAATTGCAATCATTCTTCGAGTTCAATATACTTCCAAACAGTTCAATCTCATGTAATCCCAGTTTTACAGAATATTTCAGATATTTTTTCTATCTAATTTGTAATAGAACAATTGTTCGAAGTCATTTTGAATATTCGCCAGAATAAGTGATGAGAAGAAAAAAAATTGCAGCTAAACGTCTATTACAGTATTGCACAGTATTACGAACAAATGTTCAAAATGACTTTGGACAAAAACATAAAAACATTTTATTTATATATACCAATTTTAATAATTTTAGATTTAAGAATCTAACGCTTTGAATTTGAAGGGCGTTCGCACCGTGTTCAAAACAGTCTTTTTTTCTCAATGGAATTCATAATTCCATCAAACATGTAGTTTGATCAGCATTTACTATTTATTATATTGTGGTTATTATTATTATTTTTTTCGGTGTGTATTTTTTTTCGACTATAGAACAAATATTTCATTCCAAACTGATGCAGATCATTGTGAATCTCCGTTTATAAAATTAGCTTGTAATTGTGCTCTGAAATGCAAAAGTAAATTGAAACTGAAAATAAATGGAAAATGAAAATAAAATAAAGCTACTTTTATTCTGAAAGAATAACAACCGTTTTTTCATTAATCAATTATGCTGCGAAACAAATTAGAAATTTTCTTATCCATATTTATTTTTTTAACTAGGTTCAAATGACTATTTACAGCAGTAATGTGCGAAGGGGGGTAGGGGGGTGTTTACCCCCCCTGTGATTTGGATGAGAAATTTTTTTTCGCGAAAATTATTCGAATTTGCTAGGGTTTTTCAAGAAAAAAGTGAAGACCTTTTTTTTTTTTAGCTCATCAATGTAGAAAATTGAGGAGAATTCATTCAATTTGCTAGGGATTTTCGCCTCAAAAAGTGACTTCCAAAAAAAAAAAAACGAAAATTTGTCTGAGTTGCTAGAGAATTTTTTGTTTTTGAAAAATCAACACTGAGAGAGTTTCAATTTTCATATGGCTGAATATCTTTATTGAGTTTATTCCATAATTTCAGGTCATATGGGCATTTTAGGTGTTCTGTGATAAAATTGAATTTTTATCTATCTATTCTAGTCCAGAATTTCTAGATTATTCAACATTTTTCCTTTTGATGAGGGAATTGCGTAAGTGCATTAAGTAAATTACGGAATTGTGAAAAATTAAGTTGTTGCAATATTAATTAAAAAATCAACTCTGTAACTAATGTGTAACTAAGTCTGTTATACGTTACAATTAAAATAATATTGATTAAATTCCATTCCCTATAGAAGGCGAATTAAAATCGAAAGCAACATAATGTTTTTATTTCAGCGACAGTGCTTTCTCTATTATAGAATATGTCTTCAAAAGAGAAGAAAAAAATCACTTAATTTGACTTTTGAACATTTCGTTTTTAAAATAGTATTGAATCACATTACTGCATTCATAATTCCAAAAATGCAAAAACTTGGTAGGCTCTCTGTAATAGTACATGGTATAAATCAGTAAACTGTAGTGCACGAATCCGGTAAAACCTGGAAAATATCCAATAATTCCGATTTTTAGATCGCTAAGCACACCGATTTGAATAAAATCACCCATCATCTTGACGAAATTGTAAAGGGTAATTTTTTTTAATGAAAAAGAAATCATGATAATTTTTGTTTGTTAAATGCGAGTGTACACGGAGAATAACTGAAATCAACTGAATGATTAAAAACTTTAAAAAGCACACAGTTTTGTTTTTCTCTAAATATGAAATTATATGGGCAACCCGCTCTAATTGGCTGCAATTTTCGTTCAATTCTCATTGATATTGTGCAACCATAAGTTGCGTTATTTATATAGAACAAAAATGTATGTAGAAAAGTATGGTCTGCAAGTGGTGTATTGTAATTTAGTTCACATATTTAAAAAAATCAATTGCATTTATTTCAAACCTAGAAATCATTAATTCTTGTAGTCATCAAATGTTATTCACGGAAAAATTATCTACCAATTATTTTCGTAATAAAATTGATATCAATATGAGCGCGTGGAACAAAACAAGAACAAGAACGAAAAAATTCAATTCAATTTTTAATACGCTAAATTCGGGGCTCGGTCCTCGAAAATTTCGCGAAAAAAGGTGACTGACTGACTAGCTGAAATCAACTGAAAATTAATTTTATTAACTAAAACCGTCTATCCAGTCGACTTTAATCGACTATTTTTCTGATTTTAAACAGACGACTATTTTTTATAGTTTTGCGTTTTGCGATATCGTAATAAATTTTTATTACGATGATAATTATTATGTTCTATATCGTTATTAGGATGATCTTAATAGGATCGGATCGGAAGTCATAATAAAGTTATTAGGATTACATCCTAATACTTACTATGTTTTATCATAATATTTATTAGGATTCATCTTAATAAATACCAGAGTTCTCAACGGGCCACATTTTTGTGATCCGAATCCGCCCGTATCCCGACAATTGCCTATTTGAATCCGATCGACGACCGATTTTTACGGTTGGGCATCGGTCGGACTCGGAATTTGGTTAAGAATTAAAAATATAAATATCCAAAAAATGTCATTCAATTCAAAATACCGTGGTCACTTCACTTGTCTGAAGTAGCGCCATCTGTTGAAAATTGTTTTGGGCTGAATAACAATATGCTATCAAGTGAACACGGTATTTATTAAGATGAATCCTAATAAATATTATGATAAAACATAATAAGTATTAGGATGTAATAACATTATTATGATTTTATCATGATAAGTTAATAAAATCATAATAACGTTATTAGGATCCGATCCTAATAACGATAATGGTGGAAATGCTTATTATTATTAACTTATCATAATAATTTTTTATTACGTGCAAAACTATACTATTTTTGGATGTTTTTGGCTATAGCCAAATGTAATTATTGGGTGTATAAATTAATTTTTATTGACAACATCTAGATGTCGCCACTTAGACTTGAATGAAGATTGACAGGTGAATTCAATTGAATTTTATACATATGACATTTGTCAATCTAATTCAGATCGGAAAGGTTTATTTTTCATACAGTACCATTGTTTTTGAATCGATCTAAAATGAATCGTGGTAAGGAATTTTTTCGTGCAGCGCTACTTCTGTTATTTGATATCAAGGAAAGTGCCGCTGAAGCACATCGGCTGCTGCGTAGCACTTATGGCAAACAAGCTTGCATGCAATGGGAAAAATTCGGAAGCTAGGAAAATGGGTACCACATCAACTGAATGAAAATCAATTGAGAGCACGAATCACAGCATGCAAACAGCATCTTGCCGAGCACAAAAAACATAGTTTTCTGAGTCGAATTGTTACTGGCGATGAAAAGTGGGTCTATTATGATAACCTCAAACGTAAAGCAGCGTATGTTGATCCAGGCCAACCAGGACCGTCGCAGCCAAAACGAGACATTCATTGCCAGAAGGTCATGTTGTGCATCTGGTGGGATCAGAAAGGAGTAGTGTATTATGAGCTGCTAAAACAAGGTGAAACGGTTACAGCTGATCGCTATCGACAACAATTGAACAGATTGGCACGTGCATTGAACGAAAAACGGCCGTTAGTAGCGAGAAAAAACCACAAAGTTTTTTTTCACGACGACAATGCTAGGCCACATCGGGCACACATCGTCAAACAAAAGATAGAGGAGTTCGGTCGGGATCAGCTTGATCATCCTGCGTACTCTCCAGACGTTGCTCCTTCTGATTATCACTTGTTCCGATCGATGCAAATGGGTTTGTTTGAGATATCGTTTAGAAATGCTGAAGGAGTGCGAAAATGGGTCGATCAATGGATAGCTGGAAAAGATGAGGAATTCTTTCGACGCGGAATCGACAAGCTGCCAAGAAGATGGGCCGAAGTCATAGCTAACGATGGGTAGTACATTGGTTAATGTACTCATTCTTATTATTTTTAAATAAATGTTTCTTTTCACCAAAAAAACAATAAAAATTAATTTATACACCTAATAATGTTGATTTGAGTTATATTTTTCTCTGCTGGAATCGATTGAAATGAAATCAAGCAAATCAACTTTAAATGACTTCAATCTCAATTGGCTTTAGCCAAAAACCTCTCAAATTAGTTAACTGACTAGTCAGTCAGTAATTTTTTCACACGGGATTTAGTTTAAATTTGACCGCACGCTACTTATGTTTAGTAACTACTTAGTAACTTCATTCGATTTGACCGCATAATTTTTGTGTGTGTAGCTATCAGGCTGTGTGTTTTGTATGATTTCAGCAGGCACTGCTATTTCAAGCGCGATAGCTATGCTGTGCCTAAGTTCAAGATATTTGACGCATTGCATACCGCATTGAAATCGGTGCCTGCTGTAAGCAATGTGTGTTCGTTCTCTATTTACGAGCTGAAGTTGTTTAAAAACATCAAAAATGAGTAGACCTTTTGGCTAAGCTGAAAATTCAAATAAAAATTGAAAATTGATACGTAAATTGATACAGAACTGGAATAAAAATCTTACATTTTTTAAAGTTTCAAAATTTAATTCCTTAAATGGTCCCATTGTAAAAGAGACCTCATTCTGAAGTAGGCGAAGCATGTGTCGCACATCCTTTTGATCTTCTTTCGGTAAAAGATACCATTTAAAGTCGTACAACGCTCTGAGTAAACGATCATTCTATGCCATTTAAAAATCAGAATAAAATGATATATTTTGATAGAATTTGTATCCAACAACAATGCATTCGATTGTCACATACTCTATCCGAAATATTCTGTCCCATAAAACACATGACAGCCATTTGAATGTAAGAAACGACCGCCAATCCATATCCAGCCGGATAGTCCATCTAATCAAAACAACCAACATATATTTTGTGCACAAAAAGTTCTATCAAAGTTAACATTTCACATACCACTTTTTGACAATAAATTGATATTGCTATTGAAATAGAAAACGTTAGTGGAGCAAAAAAGTGTCTCCAATAGAAAAGATTTCCAATAGATTTGATGAATCTAATTTTGTATAGTAGGTGTTTAAAAAGTAATAATAATCATTTGAAACCATTCCATACGATTTGCTGAGAATAAAAGTGAGATGATCTTACTCATCATTGTATGCAATTTTCATGTAGATATTCTTTAGTTTTTCACGTGATTTATGAATGGTTATCGATTCATTTTTGAGACAATTTGATAGTTCTTCGAATTCCAATTGGCACAGATACGAAGAAACGTTAACGGTGTCATCGATCAAAGTGAGTACTCCTTCAATGAGAAAGAGTCCAATCCCGCCTATTATGGTGATCATCAATTGCCATATTGCATTTACAATAAATTCCGTGTGTAAATCATTGTGAAGGTATGGCAATTTCAAGGAATAAAGCGTAACCAATGTTCCATCGTCCATATATCGATAGAATGGCCCAATAGTTGCTCCAACAAATGAAATGAGTATCACCGTCATCTTTATAGCGTACGCTTTAATAGAATAGTTAATGCTTTCTTCACAAATTCGATTGTTGTTTGTTGGCCGCTGATTGTCACGGTAAATGTTTTTTCTGGGAATATTAATCAATCTATGCAATTCGTACATGGAATCCACAATGGCCATATAATATGCATATGTCTTAAAAAGAAAAAAAACACTTGATTTGACTTTTGAACATTTCGTTTTTAAAATAGTATTGAATCACATTACTGCATTCATAATTCCAAAAATGCAAAAACTTGGCAGACACTCCTCAAAACGGTCACGACTTGTGTAATAGTACACAGTATACATCAGCAAATTGTAGTGCACAATTCCACTTATGGCCGGTATATATCCAACAAATCCGAATTTTTTATCGCTAAGCACACCGATTTGAATACAATCTCCCATCATCTTGACGAAATTGTATAGGGTACCCCATTTTTGTAGAGGTGTTTTCAATTTCCATGAAATTTTTATGCTTTTTAATGAAAAAAAAATCATAACAATTTTTGTTTCTTAAAAGCGGGTGTACGTGAGGAATAACTGAAACCAACTGAATGATTAGAAACTTTAAAAAACAGACCATTTATTTTTCTCTGAATTAAAGGGGCAATCGGTTATAATCCGGAAATAGTTCTTCAAGGGCGATTAAAACCACCTCAGCTTATTGTACATGCAAAATCTGCATGGAAAGTCTGTATATAGTCAATATATGGAAAGCGCTGTTTATATAAAAACAGACAATATATTTGGATTTTGTCATCTGGATATTTCAGCTCATCT